>NC_133617.1:302241841-302544063 GCF_048593235.1 Sminthopsis crassicaudata | reverse complement strand
AAAAAAAAAAAAAAAAACACAAGACTGTCCCTGCCCTCAAGGAACTTAAAATAGAATCCTTCTTCTAACTGATGGCTTTTGAAAAGATGTGTAATGTTTCCTCCAAGTCTCGTCTCCATTTAAAAAATGGCCAGTTTCTTTAGCCTATCCTCAAATGTCATGTACAGAAAGCCCTATACCATCTTAGTTACCATCTTGGAACACTTTCCAGTTTCTGTTCTTCTTAAAGTATAGTGTGCAGAATTAAATGTAATACTCCAGATGAGTTATGATAAGGACAGAATACAGTGGGATTATTATGTCTCAATTCCTGGAAGCTATGCCCCTCTTAAAGTAGCAGAAAATGGCATTAGAATTTTGGCTGCCATTCGATACTGCTGACTCACTTTGAGTCTGTAGAATACTGAAACTCCTAAATCCTTTTTAAAAAAGATGGTTTTCTATCCAGGATTCTCATATTTTCTATCTCTAGAGTTGACTTTTCATAACTAAATACAAAACTTTTACATTAATTCCTATCAACTTTCAGACAGTTAGGGGGACAAAGTAGAACAAAGTAGACTTGCAATCAGGAACACGAGTTCCAATGTAGCCTCATGTACTTCATGGCTGTGTAACTCTGGGACAGTCACTTAATTTCTATTTGCCTTGGTTTCTTCAACTGTAAAATAAGAACACTAATAATAACATCAATCTTCCAGGGTTCTTATGAGGATCAAATGAGATATTTGTAAAGCATATTGCAAATGTTATAATACTTTGTAAATGCTGCTTTTTATTGTCTTATTAGATCCAGACTAATGTTTAAACTGGTGATGAAACTTTTTGTAACCTGACTCTTTTAGCTGTTAATGTGTTAACTATCTCTTCCACTTTTGTGTTAGCTAAAAATGTGACAACATGTTGTCATTGATATCATTGAGGACAGTATTCATCAGCACAAGAGCAAGTACAGCAATTCATTAGATGCAACCTGCAATTAAAATACTGAACCATTAAAAACTATTCTTTGAGTAGGGCTATATAACCAGTTCTCAAACCAACTAATATAGCTATTATCTAATCTATATGTTTCTCCACCTCCACAAAAATAATAGAAAATATTCCCAAAAATCAAATTCTACACTCATAGCATTCCTTTTAATTACTAGTCTAATAATTCTGTCCAAAAATGAGTGTAGTCACAGTGATTTATTCTTGAAGTGAAGCTAACTTTGTAACCATTGCTGATATTGAGAATGAACAGTTATGTAGGTAGGAAGAGAATCAGGAGAGAATGCTGTCCCCAAAAAACCTTGTGAGAAGAAAGCATCAAGAAGGAGAGTGTTATAATAGTGTCAGAGGCTGAAGAGAGGTATAGGAGAATGAGAATTGAGAAAATGTCATTGGGTTTGGCAACTAAGAGATCACTGAGAATTTATACATTTCTTCCATGCATTTTTTTTAAGTTCGTTGGTGAATTCTCTGTTATCCACTTTTTGGCCTTTTTGGACAAATCCTGTTTTTCTTTCCCATTGTAATTGTTTCTCTTTCATACTTCAGACTTTCATCCTGGAGCTTCTCCTATTCCTGGTGGCATAACTTTCATAAAAGATTTTTGTCCATAGGATCCTACCTATCTCTCCCCCGGACAAGTGAAATCTATTTCCCAAACCTAGAATGCTCTAGAATGCCCTGCCCAACTTTCCTCTGCTTATATCCCATAAACTCTAAAATGAAGTGGTTACTTCCCTTTCCTGAAAAATTCACATTATTTCCACCCAGCAGCCAGCTCCAATAATAAGATGGAATCAGATCTCAAAGAGAATATTAGTTCTTCCATCTTTCAAAGAAGGAAGTGGGAAATAAACCAAATTTAATTGATCTACTTTTAGTAGAAAGAATGTTCCAACAGTTTTGTTTTGTTTTGTTTTGTTTTGTTTGAAAATTGAAGTCACCTATCATTATTGCAACTTATTTCTGTCCCAGGCTTGAGATCTATTTTCCAAACTCATTCTCTATTTCTTCTATCTAAGTGATCAGTAGGATACGCGAATGAAAAAATCACTTTTATTTCTCTCCCTCTTTTGTCTTCACCCAAATATTTCTATGTTATGCTTCCTTCCTTTGGTTCCTGGATTTTCCCAGACAAATATAGATTACTAATATATAGTGTAGCATCTCATCCCCTTTGGATTAGATTGAATAGGATGCTCTAGCCAATGAAAGGCATCAAAGAAAAAAAATGAGGAAAAAAAGCATCAATGTATATTAGGGGAAAAAATGAGTTAGTCATATGGCAAGATTAAGAGATGACAAGGGAAAAAAACCTTGTTGTTCCACTGGTTCTTTACTAAGTCAAAAGAATATAAGGAAGACTCTAGCATATTACATAAGCCTTTTGTGGCCCAATTATGGAAAGATGTGAACAAAAGTCACAAAAGATGAACAATTGTGGATAGATGGTAATTTGCATTATTGGAGAGAACCTTTAAATTTAAGATATCACAGTGTCATTTGAATAAAATATCCCTAATATAAGGGAATAATTCATCTCTCACCACAACATGATGGATTGCATATATATATATATATATATATATATATATATATATATATATATATATATATTAGATATAGTTCAAAGAGTATTTATTAAGAACTTAATTCCAGTGCTTTCCCCTGTTTCTAGGCTCTAGGGAGACAGAAATAGACTTTGTATGCACACACACACACACACACACACACATGTACATATGGGAATATGTGAGTGCAAATATATACACTTGTATACACAAATGTAGTATATACATATGCATATGGAAATATATATTAGACACATATATGCTACCTTTTCTCTATCAGTTTATAATCCAATATGGAGAAAACATGTACATAAATCACTCTAATTCACATTAAAATATTTAAACAAAAAATGTTGAGTTTAAATCTAAGCCCAGCCACTTATTCCATTCAGGCCCTTGGGAAGCCTATTTCCTCATCTATAAACATGAAGAATTTGTATTACATGGTCTCTAAAGTCACATCTAGTTCTAAATCTGTGATCCTACATGTGTAAGTGTGGGCTGACATTGACATCTGAGGAGTGAGGGATTATTCCTTTTTAGAACAACTGGGGAAAGTTTTATAGATGAGATAGCACCTGAACTATGAATGAAGAAAAAATTTCCATATGTAATCACAGTAAGAAGTGAGTATATTCTAGAAAGAGCAAGAAGAGTTAAAAGTATTGTTCCAATTATCTAGAGCAGGGCTTCTGAAACTTTCTCCACTTGCGACCCCATTTCACTCAAGAAATTTTTATGCAAACCCTGGGTATAATAAGTATATAAAACGGGTATAAAAATCAAACATTTAGTGATAATAAATCATAATTTCACAACCCCCACATTATTTGAAGGTTTTGTTTAGAGCATGAAATGTGTTTACCAGTCAATCAACTAGAATGTATTAAGCAACTACTTATGTACTGAGCATTGTGCTAGACACAGTAAAGGAAGGGAATTAGTATGAATCAGGTCTGGAAAAAATTGTGGAAGGCCTTGAATACCAATCTAAGAAGTTTATATTTATCCTTTAGGCAATCCTAAGATACTGAAGTCTATTGAGCCCTCAAAATGACATGACAGGTACTTTTTAAAAAATGAACTTGGTACCTGTAAGTAGAAGAGATGTTTGGAAAAATAAGAAACTGGCAACAGGAAAAGCAATTGGAATTTTCATAATAAACAAACAATAAACATATATCTAAATCTTTCAGTTAATTTCAGGATGGCAGATGTGTGTTAGTGAAAGCTTGCCTATGAAAGACTGTTTCTTACTGATTATAGTCATTTAGGTTGTCCTCATTGCTTGTAGATATAATTTTCATAAACATTATTACAAGTTGCCCAAGTGAAAGGTGATGAGGAATTTGAACTAAGATCATAATGTACAGAAAAAGCTGGAAAGCAAAAGAGACTGTAGGAGTCTAAGCATCAGAATATAACAACCTGTTATAGAAAATGAGAGAAGGAAGAGTAAAAAATAATTTTGAGGTTTCAAACTTTCATGACTGAGAAATGATGATGTCATCCACTGCAATAAGGAAGTAAGAAGAGTCAGATTTAGGTGGGGGAAAATAGAGTTCATTTTGGGACATCTGGATGATGAATTAGAAAATGAATGAATGTGATTCAAGGTAGTTATTTTGATTACTTGGCATAAAATAGTAGATTCATGCTTGAATTTTTAATATCCCTTAACTTGTCCTCTTCATTGGCAATGTCCTCACTATTCTATTTTTTAAAATTTGATTGCATATTCTTACTTCTGACATCTCCCACATGAAACATTAGCCTAGTAAAGGACTAGTAGAGATATGATCATTTGCATTTCCCACATGAGCTATTTGCTCAGATGATTCAATTTTACTGAACTTAAATATGAACCAAAATTAAGTGTTAGAAATCACTCAGAGTCTGGCTCTCCTATTTTGTATCTCTAGATGGCCTCTATTATATGACTCTATTCACTTGGTCATCAGTAGTTGAATGGCAACAAATGATTTCTTTTAGATTTTTTTTTAAACTAAGGCTGAATAGTTGGTCTTTTGGTCAACAGTGTAAATAATTAACTCCACAGAACTGGATATTCTTTTATTTTGTGTACTTTTCAATGGATACAGACACACATAATATATTCCATATATATATATATATATGTAGAATACAGCCATATGAATTTATGTAAGTGTGTATGTGTGCATATATACATGTATGCATACATATTTTACCATTTGTTTGCATGAGTATAAGTGTAAAGCAAGTTCTTTTTAAATACAGTATATGTGTCAAAGTAATAGTTGTTCCCATCTCTATTGTACTTATACCAAGTCTAAATTTGCCAATGCTTTCTTCTCTGTTCACCATTTATTTGCATTTTTCCTTGATCACTTAATTGCATTGAGATATGTGGTACCAGAATTTAGAAAACTATAAGCGTATTAGGCTATATGCCAATTCAGAGCTGAACTCATATTTTCTCTATTCCCAGTGATTTATTGACTAACTACTACTGGTAGGTTAACATTAGCAAAATACACAAGAGATGAATCTATTGGTCCTCTTTTATTTTTACTGATAGCAACATAATACCTTTCTTGTTGACAAGCATTATAGTCTACTAAATCAAACCAACTATAGGAAGTATAAATCCACTTTCAAGCAGTTGAATATGGCTCCCATTATAGATCACAAGCAATTTATGTTTGAAATGGCTGCTTTGAACATATGAAAGATTCTACTTAAAAACAGAATCTTGACGATACAGGGAATGCTTATCAATCTAAGTAAATTAGCAACCTTTCAACTCTATAATCCAGCAACATTAGGCTTCTTTACATTAAAGAAAACAAAGATATTTGAACAAAAATATGTCATACTTCTGACAGTCTGAGTTCAGACATATAACATAATGAGCTCCTCCTTCAGTCCTGCTTCAACACAGTTGGTTAATTTAAAAGATTATTGATAATGTATTTTCCTTTAATTTTCAATCATTATTTAGTAAATTAAATATTCTTAGAAGGAACCAATATGGTTAAGATACTGAAGAACAGAGCCATTTCTCTGAAAACTGTAATTTTATAGAATCTATCATTTTAAAGATAAGAAAACTGAGGTCTAGAGAGTTTAAATGATATCCAGAATGATATAGCTAGTAAAAATCTGGAGAATAATTTGGATATAGCTCTTCTTGACTTGAATTTCAACATTCTCTTCACTATACATGCTTTTCTCACAGACTTTATTATGAAGATCTTTATGACCCAAAATAAGGGATGTCACAAACATTAAAGGATCATCTCCAAATATTTCATGCTGTCCAAAATAGATAAGCAAAGTTTTATCATGTCCTGTTCAGTTCAATAATTATTAATCATTTCTCAGATTGCATAGCACTTTGATGCTTGCTTAAAGTGTCAAGGTTTCAGAGTATAGATTCTGCAATCAAATAGAGAACATTTAGAGTGTATTCTATTCAAAAACCATCTAAATAAGTCCTGAAACTATCATAGAAATTCATATGATTTGAAATCAGTCAACATTGATGATTCATAGGACAGCAAAGCGTTGGGAACATATCATGGTCAGACAATCCATATCTCAATACTTAAAACCTCAGGACTTTACAACAACATAAATAGTTATGAGAGAAAACTTAAATTTGACTGAGAGGCATCAATAAGCTTCCCCAATATTTTCTTACATATGCCAATGTTGTACTTTTCAAGCAAATAATGATTTTTTTAAATTTGTTACTAGCTCTTCAGTGGAGTAGCTTCACCATCTCAAACAGGTAATAGCACAAAAGCCTTTTGATAAAGAATTAATCTATAATGGGCTAGGATAAAGCATCCAACCCATTTAAAATATTAGAAAGTCCCAAATGCAATCAGAAATTATAAACACATTTCTCAGACTATTTTGATAATTTTATAAGAGTCTTCCAGTGATTAAATATTAGACCAATTCATTTAAAAGTTGAAAATAGATCTTTTGCTCTGAGGAGCCTGAGGAGAAGGAAAAAGTCCTTGAGTTACAAGTTATATGTTGTATTATTGTGTCCTGTATCCAATTATTCCTGGATGGTCCATGTCAATGTCTTATGACTAAATCTTAATGTTAGACTTAAAAAGTCTTAGAGACAGCATTATATAGGTTTAACCTTAGAGAAACTGATCATGACTTGCCATTGACATTTTGTTGGGCAAGTCACCAAGCTTTTTTGTTTTTTCTTATTTTTTCCATCTGAAAAATAAGAAGGATAATACTCAGACTGATATTATTTGAAGCAATGGCTTTAAATGATAAAGAGGAGCTTGTATTTTATTCTATAGGTTATATGCATTCTGAAATATATTGAGCAGTGAAAGAACAAATTCCAACTTGAATATGTCTCTAGAGGGAAGTAATTGTCTCATTTATTTCCTTTTTGTACCCATAATCTAACAGAGCCTAGCACACCGTAGATATTTGATAAATTCCTGTTTATTGATTACAAAATACTTGCCCTACCTAAATCCCAGTTTTTTCTTTTATGCTGTAATATGTTATTATGTAATAGCAATCATCATCATCATCATCATTGTATTTATAAACCACCTTGAAGTTTATAAAACTCTTTATAAGTAATTTTTTTTCAATATAAAATCCATGGATTTTATGTGCTATTATTATAATATCACTTTTACAGATGAAGAAAGTAAGACATACAGAAGCTGAATGACTTGCAAGAGCTATCAATAGAATAAAATCAGAGGCAAAATGCGAACTCAGGTCTTCCTGAATCCTATGTGCTCCATCCACCGCACCACCTTACTTCCTCCTTCTTACCTGTGGGACCTGAGCTATAGTAGTGGGGTTCTATATTACCATTGTGTTCCAATGAACAATGTTTTGTTCTTTTTGAATTTCCACAAATGTCTGCTATATCAATTTGTAGAGGGAGATTAGCAGCACAGACTAGCTTTCACAGCAATCAAATCATCCTGTTGTGACCCTATTCATCTATCGCCTGATTTACTGACATTGACTCAGCAGCAAGCACTCAATAAATGATTGACTTGGAATAGGAAATAGATGACAACAGGCCTAATTGGGATATGAGCTCTTTTCTTCATGGCTCTCTGAATTCTGATGCCTCAGCAACCAAGCTTACAATGATCAAAGAAAATGCAAACAAATATTGCATCCACAGAGTAAAGCACTGGTAAGAGAGATGGCCCAGCATCTATGTTTGGCTTAGAATGCCATAGTCATTCATCAAAATCCCACATAGTAACTCTCATGGCATATCTGCTCAAAACTAGCTAAGCAATGGCTTTGAGAAAAAAAAAGAGGTAGGAAATTATCTAATATTAAATCTCATAGATCACAGACTGGACTCACTTATTATAATTTCAGTTTTAATTAGAAAATTTCAAACTCTGCAAGTAGATATATGCCAGAGATTTTTAAGTGATGAAAAACTTGGCATTAAGAGATCTTGCAGAAATTGAAGACAATTTACATTCCTGATTAAATTGTTTTTATACATTTTATGAATTTTATAGAGAATGGTAAGGTCACAATTCTATCAGAAATATCATGTACCAATAGAGACTTAATAAGAAGAAAAGCTAATTAAAATGGCATTCTGAGAAGTTCATATTAATTCAGCTCTCTCTGAACAGATAAATAATAACAAGAATGCCTGGCCTTTTGGCAGGAGAGGAGATAAGAGAGAGATGATGGAGAAATTTGGAATGTAGAACCAAAATGATCAAAGGAATGGAAGCCCTAATTAGTATGGCATATACTTTAGATAGAGAATTTGGTTCAACTGTAGTCAGTAGTTTAGATGGAGAACAGTGAGCTCAAGGATAGGTAAAAAGGATGACATTATAATTTAGATCAATTAAATTCAACAGATTTTCTTATAGTGATAGATTAACATTAGCAAAATATACAAGAGATGAATCCATTGGTCCTCTCTTATTTTTACTGATCTTTCTTGTTGATAAGTATTATAGTTTATCAAATATCTCTGCTTATTGTTCCATGCTTGGTGGTCATAAGTTAAACTGCCATCCATAATTATTCCTTTTCCTCCAAAAGCTGAACAACCAGCATTAGTACTGAAAATAGTATCAGGTACTTTCAACACACATGTCGAAGTACTGATTATATGCATTAGAGGAATTTATCTCCTGACACATATTGGCTGTGGGACCTTGAACAAGTCATTTAATCCACTATTTCTCTTGGCAAGTCTCTAAGACTATAAACTGCAGAGCACCTGCAGAGGAGGTGCTTACAAGCCTTGGTGGAGAATGTTTCCTCACTTAAGAATTCCCTAAAGCAATTAAATCACAGGTCCAATCTCTATCCCTATTATGTGCAAAGAACTATGCTATGAACCATTAGGAAAACAAAATTATATAATCCCAGTAATCATGGAAACTATAATCAAGGAGAGAAGAGGATGCATGTTCATAGATAACTATAATACAAGAAGAAGGAATGTGAATGGAAAAAATAGAAAGAAAGATTGCTTTTATTGGGAGTGGAGAGAGGGATCATAGAGTGCTTCATGGAGGAAATAGCATAACTTTCATGTGATACAATTACCCTTGAGTTAAAGAGGAGAGGATTGGTCCAGAGAACAAATAGGTCTACTTTGCCAGATTACGAAATGCATGAAGGGGAGTAGCAGAAGACAGAGCTGGAAATAAAGCTTGTGGTCAATCAAATTGATGTAGCACCTTAAATGCCAAATAAAGAGGCTTCAGTACATGACAAAACTTTGAACACAATTGACAGGGAGATGATATTTGAATTTTTTTTGACATGACATTTCCTCATATATTAAGTAAGTCACTAATGGAGATTATAAAAGCTTCTCTGATCTTTTAAAATAAATATAGATTTTTATCCATTGTGAAAAGTTTGAGGATGGTATGACCTAAAAGTAGATGGCCTAAATTCAAATCCAGTCTTAGACACTTACAGTTTTGATTCTAGAAATCAAACTTAGATAAGTAACATCCAAACTTTTCAATTTAAAACATGCACAAAACATAGAAATTAAAAAATAAGGAGATTGTGATAAATTAATATTGATTCTAGAGTCAATAGGGTTTATTGAACAGGGAATAACATGGGAAAACTAATGCTTTAGGAAAGTTACTTTATGTGTGGAAATGGCTTAAAGTACAGAACTTAAGACAGAAAGGTCAATTAGAATGCTGTTGAAATAGTTCAAGTAAAAAATGATGAAGACCTGGTGGTTATGAGTGTGAAAAGAAAAGGGACAGAAGCAATGTATTACATAAGTAGATTAAACATACAAGAAGAAAAAATGTGAGGAGTCTAAGCTGATATCAAAGTTAAGACACTGGCCATCTGGATGTCCTTATCAGTAATAGCTAAGTTTCTTTGAATGGTGAATTTGGAAAAGAAGATAATGTAATAAGATGTTAGATAAAGACCACAAGCTATCCATGTCCTGTATTACTTATTCTATCCCACCCAAAATAAGAAGGGAGGAGCCAAGATTTTTACTCCTTGTTTACTGCCCTGGAGTACAGAGCCTGCCCCTGAAGTGTTTGCCACAACCAAGAATTTCTCTGAGCAAATTTAGCAGATATAATTGCCCAGAAAGGCCAAAAGCATACTGAGAAGGGAGAAAACTTAGGATCTCCCCAACAGGTGAATAGATGTAAGAAACAGATGGAATAGAGTAAGAAAGAATTAGGGAATGAGAGCAGGGCTAGTTTGTTAGAAACAAGTTCTACTTTGGGCTATTGCAAAGATGGTGACCCTTCTCCTCTATCTCCTGCTTTTCTATTATAAAATTACTGTGTCATTTTCTTCTCTCAGAGCTGCTCCAGCTCCAAGATCTTGAATGCAAGGCTCCTTTTTACCACAGCATGCTTAAATTCTGCCTTGCCCTTTTCTTCTTCCTGCTGTTTGTAATTATGAAGACTTCTGGTCCTTCAGTCCTCTTTTCTCCCTAATTCATCAATGCATTTTTAACTTTGCTTGTCTTCCTTTCAGCTCAGTCCCCATGATCTAAGACCCATGTTCTGATATTGCCCTTTTCAATAGACACTCCATCTTCCAACTCTGGGCATTTTTATTAGCTATCTCTCATGCATGGAATGTTCTCCCTCTTCATCTTCTGATTTCAAGTCCTAGCTAAAATCCTACTTTTTACAGGAAGCCTGCCCAAATCTTGCTTTAATTTAGTGCCTTCGTTCTATGTATAACTTCCTATTTTTCTATATAACTTGTGTGTACATAGTTGTTTGCATGTTGCCTCTTCCATTAGACTATGAGTTCCTTAAGGGCAAAGACTAGCGTTGGCCTTTCTTCATTTCCCCAGAACTTAGCATAGAATTTGGAGAATAATAATTGTTTCTGGCTAACATAAAATTACTTTTTTAGTTTCTAATTCTTTCTTTCTGTTGTATCTCTATCCATCTTTTCCTTCCCATCCCCGCTTCCACTAATATCCTAGAATATATTCATTATGGTAGAATATAAGTGCTTGGAAAAAACCTTTAAAATTAATCTAATCTAATATTATCATTTTTTCACATGAGAAATTTTGAGCCATTAAATGAATTGTACAAGGTAACAGGATTTTGGGCGTAGAGTTTGGCATAGAAACTGAGTCTCCTGATTCTCAATAGAGTACATTTTTATTTGTACTATGCTGGTATTAGATCATTTCATTCAGGGACTGTTTTTAATATTTTCTAAGTTTCCCAAACTCTACTCTCTCCCTTCTAATTTAAATTCTACTTTACCTGCAGAATTATCTTTTCTAAAGTTTATCTGTGGTGACATGCCATTTCTGTTCATTTTTTTTTCCATTACATGAAAGGAAAAGAGTAACATTTTCAACCAGTTCAAAGTCCTCCTTCATAATATGACCACAAATTGTTTTATTACCTCCAATCCTCAATATTACCCCATAGAAGCCAATTGTTCAAGCTATTATTCTGGTTTTCTTGACATCCCCTAATGGGCATTATACCACTTTTGAAGCACTTATATACCACTTTTTGAAGAACTTTTGCTTCACCACATATGATTTTCTAATAAAACAATAGTCAACAAGCATTTATTTAGCATTACTATATACTTTATATGCATATATTATAGAAAGTATGGTAACTATGGAGCTACAAAGAAAGAAAAAAATAGGTTCCTAATCCCTAAATTTGTGAGATAATATTTTATGAACCAATTGAGGCCACAGACCAATCTGAGTATTTGAGTATCCTCACAATAATTTTCCAAGTTTTAATAAAATAATAAAATATAGAATGTGCTGAAAAGTAACCCTTTGGAAATTTTCTCAATGACAAGGCTAGAAAGAATGACGTAAAGGATAACTTATGAATAAAAGTGGCAGATTTTATGGAGGAAGGAAATATAAAGAATTCTTCAGTCATTCAACCAAAGTCTATTGAGTTCCTACTAAGCATTATGTGGGATTAAAAGTGATACAACATATTTATTCTATGAAGAGTTTATATGCTCTACCAAAGATGTGATACATACAAACATATCTGTAGTAAAAGCTGTCCACAATACATCATGTTGTATGAGATGTACAAAATAAGTGCCAGTGAATTTCAGGGGATAAAGAGATTAGTATGAAGTGGGATTATCAGTATGATGCAGGAGACATCATCTGGGCTAGGCTTTGGAAAATAGGTAGGCTTTTGAAAGGTGAAGATCAGAGCACTTAAAGCAAGGAATGTCATAAGCTAAAATAAGTACTATTTGCTAGAGAAGATGGAAAGGCATAGGATCAAATGAAAGGTATAAAGATATTGTCTTGCCACTAGTTACATTAATGTTTATAAATAGTCCAAAAATGATATGATTCTTAGCTGATGTTGTGGAAGCAAATGGAGGCTGCAGGGGATAGAGAATCCTTTTGTATTTTTCTTTTGTGTGTGGTGGGGGATATGAGCGTAGGTTGCCATGGACAAAGTTAAGATAGTGAAGAAACACAAAGATGTACAATCTATTTAGCTACTATGTATTTTCTCTCCAAAGAAGAATTAAAATAGAAATAAGAAAGAACAAACAATATCAAAAAGTGAAATAAACTTTTATCTTAACAAAAAGGAAATGAATGTTTAGTAATGTAGAAGTCATATTTGAATCAGCTTTGTGGACACCATTTGTTTGTTTAAAGCAACAATCCAAGTTAGCATCATATTAGGAAACAAGATATATATTTCACATTCACATATATGAAATATATGAAAAATGAGGAAATAAAAGTAAACCTCTAATATTAATTTAATTATTTTAATAATAATTTTATATAATTTTGATCAATGTAAAGAAGTCATAATATGAAAAAGGCCAAAAGAATCCCAAATTGCCAATCTATCTTTTTATCTCTGCCAATTAGTGCCATGATTCAACCATATGCTTTAGAATAAAAACTATAATTTAGAATAAAAATTTATGTATATACTTTTATAGAGTAGAAGAATAAAAGATCATGAGCAGTATCCTCTTACAGGAAAATTAAAATCATCAAGGATAAATGAGTTTGTTTGTAGAAAACATGGCATGGGAAAGCTTATTCCAAGAGCATTTACAGATGAATTTGGAAGACAAAAAATGCATAGAGATTTGGTAGTGATTTTAATGACCATCATGTGTCTAAGTAGAAATACACTACATTAATTTTTTTAAACTATGTTTATATTACATGAAATGATTGATTTGCATTCTGTTATGATATTCAGATAGATCTTAAGTTTTGATATTTTTATGAATTGCCAGAAACTCATTTTCAATATCATAATAGTTATTCATACTTACAGAAACTTATACATACTTTTCAATTTATGAAAAAAAATTTTCCTAATATTCCCATTATGTAGGAAGTACAACTATTATTATCATCATTTAATCTAGGAGAAAAAAGGGAAGTGGTTCTTTCAAGGTCATATAGATACAATGTCAGAGAAGGTCTCAAACTTAGGTCTTTGGATTCAAAGCCTAGTGTGTTTTTTATTATATTTCATGTCAATGTGATTTTATTAATTTTTAATTAATTAATTAATAACTAGTCTTCCATTAGTGAGTTGCAATAATTTGTCGTTGAACATTGTTTTTTGCTTCCATTATTTATTTTTTATTTTTTAATTAATAGTTTTTGTTTACCAGATATATTCATGAGTAATTTTACAACATTGACAATTGCCAACCCTTTCACTTCAATTTTTCCCCTCCTTCCCCCCCCTCAGATGGCAGGTGGACCAATACACGTTAAATATGTTAAAGTATAAATTAAATACAATATATGTATACATGTCCAAACAGTTGTTTTGCTGTACAAAAAGAATCGGACTTTGAAATAGTGTACAATTAGCCTGTGAAGGAAATCCAAAATGCAGGCAGACAAAAACAGAAGGACCAGGAATTCCATGTAGTGGTAAACTCTGGGTGTAGCTGGTTCAGTTCATTACTGCTCTATTGGAACTGATTTGGTTCATCTCATTGTTGAAGAGGGCCATGTCCATCAGAATTGATCTAGTGTTGTTGTTGAAATATATAATGATCTCCTGGTCCTGCTCATTTCACTCAGCATTAGTTCATGTAAGTCTCTCCAGGCCTTTCTGAAATCATCCTGTTGGCCATTTCCAACAGAACAATAATATTCCATAATATTCATATACCACAATCTATTCAGCCATTCTCCAATTGATGTAGCTTTCAGTCTCTGGCCACTACAAAGAGGGCTGCCACAAACATTCTTGCACATGCAGGTCCCTTTCCCTTTTTTAAGGTCTCTTTGGGTTATAAGCCCAGTAGTAACACTGATGTGTCAAAGGGTATGCACAGTTTGATAACTTTTTGAGCATAGTTCCAAATTGCTCTCTAGAATGGCTAGATGTATTCACAATTCCATCAACAATGTATCAGTGTCCCTGTTTTTCCACATCCCCTCCAACATTGCATATTATCTTTCCCTCTTATTCTTTTTGCTTCCATTATTAAAAAACACACAAACACACATACACATGCCCATTGAGAATATTAGTCTGGTTCTAATCACACTGTTTCACTTGTCATTAGTTTTGTTAATAGAATTAAATTTTTGTAGTCCTGGAATTTTTAATATCTTTAACAAGATATTCAAGAATTAGAATAGAAATCTTTGTTCCTGAGATTTGTTAAGCAATGTTCTAGCCTAAGTAATCTTTCAAGGTCCTTTTTCAGACCTATGATATCTTTCTATCAGTTCCCAAGTCTGGGAAAGCTTGGTGGACCAATGGATAGAGTACTATGTCTGAAGTCATAAACACCTAAGTTCAAATATGACATCAAGCACTTACCATCAATGTGATAATGAGCAAGTCACTTAATCTTTCTCTGCCTCAATTTCTTCAACCATAAAACTGGAATAATGGTAACAAATGAGATATTTGTAACAACAATATATTAGCACAGTGCCTAAACATAATAAGTATCTAATAAATATTATTTCCTCTCCCTTACTCTTTTGAGCATGGTACTGTAGAAAGAGCCTTAGATCTGGAATCATAAAATTTGAGTTCAAATTCTGCTCCTACCACTTAATAACAGTGTGGTCTTGAGCAAGTCTTAGTTTCTCTGAGTCTCAGTTTTCTCATCCATAAAATGAAGAACTCTTCACTACTCTGCCTTCCTTCTACCTCAATAAATTATGAGGATGAAATAAGAACGTGTGTGAAACTGCTTTGAAAATTCTAAAGTACTACATGAATGCAAATACTGATTATCATTTCATATGGCTAGGGATGCTTCCATTCCCTGCATTTTCTTTCTGATATAACAGATGCCCAGCATGAGGGAGGGCACTTAGATAAGCCACCAATGACTTTCAACTTCATTGCCCTATTTATAGCATTGTTTTCAGTGCCAAAAAAGTTAAGAGGACCATATTCACATAGCACTATTCTCATTAAAACAAAACATGAGCCTAAAACCTCTACCTTTACCACTCAAACCAATAATGACCTCATTGAATTCCAGCACAGAACAATGTCTTTCACTTAAAATTAATGTCTTGTCCACATAAAATTGAAATATAGAATGCAGCCTTCCTGATGATAAGTCGAAAGCATAAAGGTGACTTTTAGTGAGATAAATTTATTCTGTCAGGAAAGAATAAAACCTTTTGCTATTCACCTGTGACTTGAGCATTCCTAAGTGATGAGCTCTTCCCTTATTTGTAAGCTAAATGTGATCTGTCACTCAGACTTTCCTTGCCACCATGTGTTAAATTAAAATATATCATTAATACATCTATTGTTCTTGATACCCACACACCTAATGGCACTGTATTAAAAGACCAGACAGCATGTTGGCTTCTGATAGCAGAGTACATGGCATAATACATTGTGTGAGTGAATAGGTGGTAGGGATCATGGCACTTTAAATTATTTAAAATGGCATAATTATATTGCTTCCATTTATAAGGAAGTGAGAGTAATACAGAACAAATTGTTTTGGTTTAAGTCAATACTAAAGAATTGTGGGTATACAAAAAGAATGCTTTTAGAAATAGAGCTAAACAGAATATCTGAGTTGTTTAATATGAGAGGCTGTATTCTCACATTAGGAAATAATTGGAACAATAGAACATAGTGGGGTAGTTTTCAGAAATAATTAAAAATTGGAGCTTATTTTCAGTCCTTATTTGTTTCTGCAAACATTTATGCAATGAGGCAAAGCCCATTAGTAGGTTCTGGAAAGTAAAGGAAAATTTTTTCTATCTGCACTTTGGGTAGACTTGGATACACAAAGAGTAGTATCTGAAAATATCACCATAGCCTTATAAATTCCTTGTAAAAACTCTAACAAAAACCCACAATAAGAAGCATTCTGGGTAACTACTCTAACCAAGAGGATGCTTGAATTGCTACTACACATGTATTCCTGAACATCAAAGTATCATTACTAAATTTCTCTATGTAGTTAATAAGTTGGCCTTCCCCATCCCTCATTTTAAAGAAGAGAATGCATAATTCTGAAAATTTGATATAAGCAAACCAAATAAATGTTGGATGAGGTAATCAATGTATATTCTTAATACAACAACAACAATAACAACAAAAATGCCTATCTAGATATTTGCTTACAGGAATGGCCAGATGCTACTAGGTATAAATATAGTAAACTTAATCACTTTAAATTATAATTCATTTCTTTTAATAGTGTCTGTAAATCTACCCATATTTTCAATGTCCTTTAATACCAATTGGATATTTGTTGAATTATATGATTCCCTCTTATGACCAAACCTAGCAGAAAACATAATAAAAAAGAAACCTTTTTTTAAGCCCTTCAGTGTTTCCATCCATCCTCAAAATATGTTATCCTTCCTATTACAAGAATATTAGTTTGTTCATTGGACCCAACTTTGTTCTCTTTGATAAACTAAAGCATCAATTTTCTGATATGGTGGAATAAACACTGGATTGCCCAGTCTCAAATCTTGATTTCTCCACTGGCTTAGCTATGTGCCCTTGGTTATCAAGTCTCTTAAGCACTAAGAGCTTTAGTTTCTTCATCTAAAAATTTATAGGCTTGGATAAGATGATCTTGAGGCCTCATCAACTCAATCTATGATATAACACAGGGAAAAATACACCTCTTCATTCAGAAAGAATGATTGATAGATGAGAAACATTAAATGGGATGGTTGGATGGACAATGTTTCCAGAGACACTAATGCAATAATCTTTGGGAAAAGAGGTCACCTCTTTTCTATGTGTGTGCAGTGGGAGGGAATAGGAAGGCTGCAAACTCAAACACCCTCCAAGTGATATAGTGTTTTAAGTCTTATTAAGTCCCTATCATCTATTGCTTTTCCTGGTATCTTTACTAGCAACTATGAAGAGAAATGAAGGCTATATTGTGTTCCTGATAGTTGTCTATTCTTTAAATCACATAAACAATTTTGTTTAGTTGCTACAAAGTAAATCACTTTACTTCAATCAGGAAAAAATCCTCATTTTAAAAAATGGGATAAATCATTCTTTAATTTCCCAAATGTGGAAATATGACAGATAATATGGTGACTTGAATCCTTAGATTTGCTCAATCTCCAAGCACTAACTCTCCCTTCTAATCCCTCTCTAATGCAGTCATGCTAAATGGTAGACTGTAATCATCTGTGCTTGGATCTTATATCCCTGTCAAACAATAACTTCCCTGAGAGCAGAGATTATGTTTATCTAAATATTGTATTTTCCCCAATGTCTAGTATAGTGCTCTAAACATAGTAGGCTCATTTTTTATTTAAATTTTTAAAATATGGAATAATAAAAACATTTCCATAACATGATATAATGAAAAAATGATTGCCTATGAAACCACAAATTCACTATGTACAACTTACTATTCTTTTAAAATATATAACAAAATTATCATGTACATTTCCTTTTTTTCTTTCCTTTCCTTCCTCCTCCCCCCTTTTTTCTTCTCTTCTAGATACTTCATAAATATTTGTCAAATAAATAAACAAGTGAATGCATTGAAACTATTTCATATGCAAAAAATAAAATAATTTAAGCAATGACAGTGTGTACTATAACTCATTGTGAATATTCTGGATCCAATAGAAAATATCAAAGTGTGACAATTTGGTTTATGTGAAAGGTATGTGGTGTCTAATCTCTATAAGCAGCATTTCTGTATAAAAAGCCTACTTTATGTGTAGGCTTTCACTGATTACCTGAGCACACTCTTCTAAAGGGTCGCAAATATAATTCTTAGAAACATAGGGAAAATATTATAAAGAGATCCCCTCAACTTCAATGTGGACCCATGCAGACCCAGTTTGTCAGGATCTGTGGTACCTAAATTGGGAAGAGGGAACCACCACTATACACTCCTCATGCTAATAGAAATGGCTTCTAAGCAGTCAACGAGTCAGTCAAAGTATATGCCCTGGCAGTTATGACTCACTAGATTTCCTACATATAATTCTTCCCCTAATTTAGTTAGTTTCCCTGAAATCTGATTTTTCTTGGCATCCCAATTCAATGCCATCTGCCAGGTATTTATTAAGCCTCTTCTACATGAAAGGTAATCTCTGCTTTTATGCTTGAAACCAAGTACTTTTGCCACACTGTTTTATTTTTCTCCCATCAGGAACTATACTTCCCATGTCAATCAATAAACCAATAAGTTTTATTAAACACTTTCTTATATGTGTAAGGCCTTATATGAAGTGTTGAAGATACAAAGATAAAACCAGGGTCTCTGTTCTCCAGGAGCTCACAGTCTATCTAACAAAGGTCACAATATCCATTTTACATGTGTGTGTTAAAAAAAAATCACATAGTATAAAAGGGAAGTAATCACAGAGGGAAGGTTTCCAAAATTAATAACAGATGCTGAATCAGGAAATAACATCTGGAGCCCAATATCAAAGATGAGCTGCCCATTTCTGAGTCAAAGAAGATAAAGTATTTGTGATACTTAAACTATATGCAGCATAGTATTGTCAAGCTGGAGTATCTTTCTGAGGATCGTGGCACAGTGTATGGGAAAGTAGGGAGTTCACATCTCACTTGTGACTCTGCTCTGAGAGCAGGAGTTATTTCCTCCTTCCTTCACTGCTTAATCTATATTATCCTGGCTGTGATCTTCTGTGAAGTGAAGAATAGCAAGGAATTTCAGGGGCATATCTGTGCAGCTGTCCCAGTTGTTCACTGGGTTCAAAAGGTTCATATTCAGGTTCTTTGAAATATAGACATGTGATACATGACAGAGGGGATCTGAGCAAACGTGGTATTCACAGGAAACAAACTCAATCCCATGTGCCTAACAAGAAATACTCAGTGACAGACTTTAAATGATAAATATACCAATTTTAATATAACTACCAGATAGATTGAGGGCTGGGCTTAGAAAGACTCAAGTTTAGATCCAGCCTTCGATGCTTAGTAGCTGTGTAATGCTGAACAATCTCCTCATCTATAAAATGATCTGGAGAAGGAAATGACAAACCACTTCCAATTTGTTGAAACTTAGACGCTTTTTTCATAATAGGAATAAATAAAGAAGTGAGATGGAAAATGAAGTGACTATAAATATGGAATACACATATACTTTTAGATGAAATCATTGTATTGTTAGTTTTACTTGACTTTGTTCCAAGAGATCTCTCACAGAATCCGAGTAATACTTAAATATGTGTAATATACAAATAAAATACATTATTTTTTTAAATTTTTTAAAGATCTTTCACAGAGATAGAAGCTGGAATTCTTTACAAAACAAAGCAAAGGAAGTAATTATTAGAAATTAATATCATAGAGTTGAGACACTGGAAATATGAAGAAAAACAGGGCCAAAATCTAATTCAAAATATACTGACTGGGCTATCAAGAAGTGAGGTTCAAGGTTACAGAGTGTGTTTTATACCAAGGAATATGAAAAAAAGAGTTTAGCAAAGTTCTCCCATTTTGATCTATTTTAGATTCTATTACCATATAAATTTGTATGCCTAAACATATGCAGTTAACATTCATAGAATCACAGATCAGTAGCTGAAAGAGATCTTAGC
The DNA here is from genome assembly GCF_048593235.1 of Sminthopsis crassicaudata. Lineage (NCBI taxonomy): Eukaryota > Metazoa > Chordata > Mammalia > Dasyuromorphia > Dasyuridae > Sminthopsis > Sminthopsis crassicaudata. The sequence goes on along the minus strand of NC_133617.1, from coordinate 302,523,936 downwards.
AGTTCATCAGAAATTCACAGAATCATTGACCTAAAGGCAGAAAGGATCTCACAAGATTCTAATATAGTTCAATCTTCACATTTTACAGACAAGGAAACTGTATATCTGAATAGTGAAGTGATTTGCCTAGAGTTATATAAATAGGAAATGGCAGAATCTAATTGGGAACCTAGATCTACCTCTAAATTCAATACTTTTTCATTTTGAACAAACCCCTTATGGAATATGTGAGGAAACTCTGGCACAGGGTGATAAAATAACTTTTTCCGATCGTAGAACTATTAAAAGACAAGGACAAGATCTGGGTTCAGGTGCCCTGACTCAAAATTCAGGTTTCTTTTTTGATTATATCACACTGAACATAAATTTAAAAAAACAAACATGGTAATCAGTGGATAGATTTGTATTTGAAGTCAGGAAGATCTGAGTAAGATCTTAGAGTGCCTCTAATAGTTGCCAACCTAATGTGACACTGAGCAAGTCATTTAACTTTTGCTTCATGTTTCTTATCTATAAAATAAGGATAATAATGATTCCAACTTTACACAATTGTTATTTAAAACACTCTGTGTATGTGTCTCTCTCTCTGTCTTTTCGTGTGTATCTGTCTCTCTTTGTGTCTCTATCCATGTGTGTATCTCTGTCTCTATCTGTGTCTGTCTGGTCTCTTTGTCTGTCTGTCTCTCTGTTTCTTTTTTCTCCCCCATTTTCCCTTTCTTCCTCCCTCCATCCTTCCTTCTCTGTCTCTCTGTCTCTCTTTCTATGTCTCTCTCTCTCTCTGTCTCTCTGTCTCTCTCTCTGTCTCTCTCTCTCTCTCTCTCTCTGTCTCTCTCTCTCTCTTTGTCTCTCTCTCTCTCTCTCTCTCTCTGTCTCTCTCTCTCTCTTTGTCTCTCTCTCTCTCTCCCTCTTCCTTACTTCTCCTTCCCTCTTTCCTCCTTTTTCTTCCTTTCTCTTTTTCCCTCTTCCACTTTCCTCCTCACCCTTCTATCTTTTACTATCTCTCTTACTATATATGTGTGTGTGTGTGTGTATAGTAATTATTATTATTCAGAGTAACTAGATACTTTCCAATGACACTTTTCTTACAGCTGATCATGGCACTGACCATCTCTAAATGACAGTAGACACAACTCCATCCTCAAAACTGTTCAGATATGAGTATCTTTTATCATTGGGAAACTAGAGTGAAGAAATTAATGTGTGCTTGATTAAGTGATACCATCAGTTGAAGAAAGTAATTTCTTGATCAAGAACTGTTTAAAAGCTAAATTTGTGATGATTTGGAGATCTTGCAGAGAAATAAAGACAATTTCTTTATGTTGGAATTAAAGCAGGATGCTAGGCCATTCATTAAATATATTGCTGAATTTTAGCTGTTGCAATCTGTTTTAACCTAAGAGATAATAATTAAGATTGTCAGAAAGGCATTGAACAATGAGTTAAGACCCTAGAATTTATCAAAACTAACAGAAATACCCCAAAGTCCTACACCAATTTGTTATCCCATTACAATGACCTAAATTAGTTAGATCTCTTGTACATAGATTCTATCTATCAAGTCAGAGAAATGGTTATCCCAAAGAACTCACATTCTATTAAGAGATGATGCCATGTAAACAACTTATTTACAAGATATAGAGAGAATCAATGAAAGCTCATCTCTGATGGAATAGCACTAGCAGCTGGGGGGACTAGTAAAGATCATTGTGAAAAGCAAAGTTTGAACTGAGTCTTAAAGGAGGAAAACTAAGCAGCATTAAGGAAATGTCAACTGACTGCCCCACTGTTCACATCCTTATGATTTGCCACACTATCCCTATATTTATTTTCTCCTCCTTTTAAAATATGTACTCCCTGAGGGTAGGGATGTTCTGCTTTTTCTATTTGTATCTTCAGCTCTTAGCACAGAGCTTGGTATCAAGTCAGCACCTAATAAATATTTCTTTGTTTATTCATTCATACCATATTTTAGTGACCCAGAGAGAATCAGACAAAATTAATCAAGATTTTACTAGGCTACAGGAATTATATTATCAATCAGCTAGCAAGCCTTTATTATTATCTTTTCAATGTGTTTAATTTGCTAAAAACTAGACATACAAAGAAAGACAAATATTTCAACAGAAATGTATCAAATATTTATTAAATCCCTGATAAATGGAAGACACTGTGCTTTAGGATGAATTCTGATGTGTGATGTCTCACTTTGCCAGCATATAATGGAAAAAGAGAAATAATTCTTGGGATAATATATATAAATGGAAAAGAGCAAAGTATGGGTTGCCATGGTTATGCTAATATAATCCTTATATTGAGGATGTGGGATTCATGTAGTCAGCCCCAATAGAATAATCATAGAAACTGAAGAATTTCCATAGGGTTACTAGGTACAATTAAGAGCCAAGAGGTCCAAAGCACCAAAACTTAAAAGGCATATTTACTAGAGAAGGAAAAGGGAAGTCATGGTTGTTGTATGCCTGAAATTTTGCTTCCATAGAGTTTGAGGCAATGGGCCTCTTGTTCAGGAATTCCAAAGTGCTCTAGGATTAAACCAATTAGGTGTCCACACCAAGTTGGGAACCAATATGGTGAACCCTTCAGAAGCTGGGAGGCAGCAGACTGCCTAAGGAGAGGAAATCAATTCAGACTGGGAAAGAAGGAGATGAAAATTTCTGTGTTTATCTATAGTGTGATCAAGCCTGTGGATTGGCCAATTCAGCTTAGGTGAAATATGGAGAATCTCTCTTTCTCTCAAAAAAAAAAATTACATATATTACATTCATATACACATAGGCATTCATACATACACACATGTGCATACATATATATTACATATAAATGTGTTTATAAACATAGATGAAATAGATTATGAGTTGTTGCCTCCTCACAATTATGACTTGCCAATCTTTCTCTTTCTTAGGATGCAAACATTGTACAAGCAGGATTAATTCCTAAATGATCAAGAAAGACAAACCATGAGGAAATTTATTCAGGAAATGTGAAAAAGGGAATCACTAAGAAGATTACCTCTTCCTTCTCCATAGGAAATGGCTGTGAATATAGGAAATGTGTCCCTGCTTGGATGATAGGGGACTCAGCACCATAACTATTAACACTCTTATTCATTTCAGACATTCTGAGAAGGGTACACTTAATACTAAACTGGATTTATGAGGACATTATCATCTTGTGAAAATGAGGGCCAAGGACAAGGGGAAAATGGCCTTTTGTACTAGAATTAGAAACTATGAATACCATAATAACTTTTTCAGGGAGTCCAACACCCTGGCAACATTTCAGTACTTAATTAATGATGTTCTCATTGACCTTCTGGATTAATGTATTGTTGTTTATCTTGATGACATTTTGATGTTTTTGCTTCACAAGCAAGAACATGACTCCTATGTGAGGAAGAGATTAACCTGGCTGTGACACCATGTGCTTTACATCAAGCTCTGGTAATATTCTTGGGATTTATATTAGTACCATATGGAATACCAAATGACTCCAAAATTAGACCACTGTCCAAACTGTAGGCTGAATGGTATACAAATAAATGCAAAACAAACCTAGATGGTTTTCACCCAGGAAAGAAAACTTGATAATTATTTTGGTACTGCAAACTTTTATCAGCAGTTTATTGGAATGGACTCCACAATTAATGAAGTCCTTAAGTTGTCAACAGTGCAGCAATAGTGCTGGACTTAGAATCAAGAAAGACTCACATATTAGCTGTGTTATGTTGGAAAAGTCATTTAACTTCCCTCAACCTCAGTTTCTTCATTTGTAAAATAGAGAGATTAGACTTACTGGCCTCCATGTTGCCCATGTCTATAAATCTATAACCCCCTTGATAACTGATGTCAATTTACAAGTATTTTAAGCTTTTAAGAAAGTGTTTATGATGGTGTAAATGTCAAAAAACATCAACCCTAAATGCAAATACTAATAATATAGAAAAACTTGGGCATCAAGAATAGTCTTTGAAAAAAGATTTACAAAATAATTATAAAGGAAGAGGAAGATCAAAACCCTGAAAATATGTAACATTGTTTTACTACACTCGCCAAGACCTATGGAAAAGATGAGTTAGGAGACATTAATGGTCCTTGGTAAGTCCCAAGAAGTGTTAACATTTAGATTTTGAAATATGTGTGAGAAAGAGCTCACTAATATGAGTGTGCTTTAAAGAAATACATATATAAACATCATGAACAACAGGCACACTTCCATTCTATTTTTTTCTCTAGGCAATCTATATACAGATATTTCAGCCCAAAGTTTGGACTTAAAAGAGGAAAGAGGGGGAGATTGAAATGAAATTTGCATGCATTTACATATATTTCAGTGGATGGCAAGAGAAAGTTCAAAGTATTTATTGCAAAGTCTGGCAAGCAGGACATAAAAGGAACAAGTGGTCAGAAGTAATCCACTGCCACTACTGGTGGCCAGATTGAGCCCATTATGATATGTGCTTGCACTGATAGTGGTCAAGAATGCAGCCTGATAAGATAGTATCAGAGAAATGCAGGTTAACAGGGTCAATGAGCTAAAAACTGCCTTGAGTTTACAGTTAGTACCAGCGATGAAAACAGGATCAAAAACAAAATTTGACAAGTCCCAAAAGATGCAGCAGACAAAAATCGCTTTAGTGCTATAGATTCAATAGTGATAAGAAATGGAGTTAGCAAAGAGCAAAGTTTTAATGTGTTCTCAGTGGTTAGAGCTATGCTTACCTGTATATAGGCTGTTTTCCTTTTCTCTCCCCTCCTCCAGTCCAGGCTGACCAAACTCCAATCCTCATTGGATGGAATGACTTCTATGATGTCTTCCGCATTATCATTAGCATTACTATGGAATCTCCAGAGCAGTAAGCATTATGGAAAATCTACTCAATACAACTGTTATAATTTTTTAATATTTAAATTTTTAATAAATTCCTTTATTACCAAAATTTAACTAGATGAATTATGTAAGTTTTTAAAAGTCACTGCACTGCACACTGTTAACATATAAAAGACTTGTGATTTTTCACAATTATCAAAGACAGAATTTAAAACCAACTCTTCAACTGCAGTTGCATCCATGATGCCATCTTATAGTGCTTTGTTGAGATTAGTTATGAGCAACAAGGTGCTGCTGTAGATAGAGGCTTAGAATAAGGAACCCCTTCAGATCATTCCTGCCTCTATTACTTATTAGCTGTGTGGTCTTAGGCAAGACATCTAGCATCTCAGTCTCAATTACTATCTGAAAATAGTGGTAATAATAGGATTTACTTCACAGGTTTATTGTGTGGGTTGAATTAGATAACATGGAAAGCTCAAAGTACTGTAATCAGTGCTAGAGATAGTTTTAGTTGGATATTTTTGGGAACAAAAATTTTAAAAAAAACCATGATAACCTAGATTTAGATAAATGACATTTGGTCACTGAAATATTTCATATGAAGAGACCCCCACCCTGATTTTTTTTTCCATGTGATTCCCTACCTACTATAACTTTTAGAGCTACAGCTTGTCAGAAGGCTTCCCAGAGCTATTTTTCTATCCTTGCTCATCTTAAGCTACAAAGTAGTATGATTTACCTCTGAAGTTTTCTGAAAGATCAAAGATGCTTACCTCTAGTCTGGCTGAAATGCAGCCACACTGTTAAGTATTCTTTCTTTTAATGTTGTGATTAGTAGGAGTGAGTGGAAACCTTGGAATATGAGCCCCTTACTCCCAGATCTCTAGTGATGGCTAGAAGGCAAAGTAACCCAACTATTGGGTCACAAGTGTCACCTTCTTAGGTGTTGCCCTCTGTTTTTCCTAAAAGAAGTTTTAAGAAATAGATGTGACTTATGAAAAGGCACTAGCCAGTCTGAGGGAACAGTTTTATATCTAAGGCAAGATTTCCTGGCACACCACTTGGATGCAGCTGGGTTTGGTGACAGTCATAGGAGATGGCAGAGAATAACTATATACATACATTTCTCCAGCTCCATATAAATCAACAGAAAGCATCCCTAAAGGGTTAGGATGCACAATGAGTTTCTCTTATCAAAGATTACCTGTGATTTCCTGCAGGATCTCACAAAGCCTGTTGGGTCTATAATCCAATAATTTAACTTGAAATCAAATTGCTTACAAATTCCAAAGAACAGCAGAATTTGGTCCTGCAATTCCATATGAGTTAAGGAAGGTAAACTAGCCTAGAATTTGTGATTGCCTGTGACAAAGAAAGTGATAACAGAATAAATCTTTAGAATTCAAGTTTATTTTATGTTAATTGGATAACAAAGTTCCTTTAAAACTCCTCCAAGGCAAGGTAGAGCTGGTTTTCCTTGATTGCCTTTATTATCTTCTACAATGACTGCAGTCTGAATTCCCTTATATTTACCTAGGAGGCAGGAATCCATTTCTGAAGAGCTTTATGATTTCCAGTGTTTTATGAAATTTATTTCAATACTTTTTGCTAATTATACCACAAAAGCTCCTAAATGCCAAATTATATCCATTAGTTTTAAGTGTAGCTGTGGAGATAATGGTTGTGGTAATAGTATCATAATCTTTGTATTTAAAGCATTTGAAACACTGAAGTTTAAAATGCCTAGATGTGGTGTGATTCTTGGTATTACTTACTTCAGTGATAAGTAAACATGAGTGAACTTCAACAATCTGTTTTGATCTCTAAGGTTCTGAGCAGATCGTTAAAAGTAGAACTGTTTTGTGTCGTGTTTTGTAGTTTATCAAGCATTTCCCCCTCAACAATACTGAGATGATCAATAAAAGTATTATTATTAGCATTCTTATTCCTATTTTAACAATCTGTCCCATGGACTCTCCCTCCACTCATCCAGATCTAAACTGATAGAAGACTGAGGTTCAGAAAGGCTATCTTTTTTTTTTTTTTTTTTTTTTGCCCAAGGACACAAAATCATAAGTGTCAGAGACCAGTTTTGAACTCAAATTTTCTTGCTCATAACCGTTGTAAGCCCTCATGTCAAAACTCCATTTTTCAGAAAAGGAAAAAGTTACAAAGGAGGTAAGTGACTTTGTCCAATTTCACAGTTAGTGCATGGGAGGGCTATTCTTTGGATTTGAATTTTCTGGTGCTGTCTCAGTGATTTTTGTCATCCAACACATCACCCTGCCCTCACAGTTAATCATGGATTCAACTAAACTGTCCCTCTTGTTATCTGCTCTTTCTTTCTGAGAATGAGGATATGTTCTTTGCCAGGAACCTGATGAATTACTTATTTCAAATCAGAGAGTATAGCCTGTTTATATGAACTATTACAAGCCCCAAAGATCATAAGTCAGTAAGCATTTAAGAGCCTACTGTGAGATAGGAAAAAAGGGAAATGTAAGGAAGAGCAAGGATACTGGATAGCAGAAAACTTATGTAACAAGAAGTAAAGAATAGGAAGATAGGAAAGGTAGGAAGGGGCCTAGGTTGTGAAGGGCTTTGAAAATGAATGGGGGCATTTGTGGGGAAAGGGAGAAGAGGGTTGAACATACTACCATGTCATAGTCGTACCCCAATAGAGGCTTAGCAAATACTATCACAAATGGAATCAGCCTTGGATTCAGAGTTAAAACATAGAGAAGCCATCTGTAGAGGAGCTGATATAATTCTCTTAAATGGAAACTATGAAAACTTCATTGCACAATGATACGGAAGAAAGAATACTAGATTTGGAGTCAGAAGCCTTGGTACTCTCTGGGAAAAACAATTACCACTAGCAGTGCCATTGAAATATATGGAAAACAACACTTCCATAAAGTTGATATCCTTATATTGGAGTATTCTTTTTAAGAAATATGGGATAGTGAGGAGAAATTCAAATTCTACATTTATACATTTCATGTTATTTCTCCTCTCAATCTCAACTTAATTATCTATTACTCAATTATCTATAAAATGGGGGATCTATACAAAATGATTTCTAAGGTCCCTTACTACTCTAAATTCTATGATGCACAAAAAAGAAGTCTTCTTTGATTAACAGCCTTCTCCCACCTATCTTCCATTTCTAATCCTTCTTCTCTTCAAAGAAAATGCTTCAGTAGTATTAATTGACAATAAAGTGCTGTCATTAATTTGAATTCAACTTAGGCATCCAGAAAAAGAAACTAGGAAAGAAAGTGACATGGGAGAGAGCTATACTTGTTAGCTTTTTCCTGTGACTGCTGACATCTATTGTGGGAACTATTTTAATGTGACAATTTTCCATGAACTATGTTATTGGATCTGATTTCCTTTCTTGTGGAAAAGGAAATTCATGGCAGAGAAGTATCTAAATTTAGAATCCATTGAGACACTTCTAATTTGGCAGACAAAAAACAAATTTTCCATCACTAGTAAACTAACCAAAAAGGATTGAAATTTGAATTAATAACAAATATATTTAAAAATTAAAGAGATGCATTTCACATTATTTTCTGTAAATCTTTACCGATTTCCAAAAACAGTAGTTCTCATATATTATTCTTGATTGCATTGTAGCTTTCTACTGCAATGATATATGCCCAATTGTCAGCTTTTCTATAGTTATTTAAATATTTAGGTTGTCTTTAGTTTTTTATTTTGTTTTCTCAAAGGTGTAAATAACTTTCTTATAATTCTATCTCAACAAATAAATACAACATGTGGTATTACAGAAAGAGTATTGGTCCTATAGGCAGAAGATGTGAGTTTGAGTTCCAACACTGACACTAGTTACAAATCATCCTATCCCTCTGAGCTACAGTTTCCTCATCTGTTACAAGGAAATAATAACACTGCCTAACTCATAGTGTTTTGTTTCAATTTTAAATATCTATTTACATGTGAGCTAATATTATGGGTCCTTTTTGGTTTTGAAAACACTAAAACTCCATTCTCAATAAAGAAGCAAATAAGTAACTGAATACCTTTTATTAAGAGGTCAAAAGATTCTGTTTCTTCTTTAATTCCTTTACTTAGTTTCAAGAGAGTTAACAGTCTGGAGCAGGGGCAAGGGGGAAGGTTCTTTTTTTTTTTTCTTTTCTAGATATAATGGCAATGTGAAAACAAAAGACAATCAAAATTATCTTGAAAAACATTTTAAAATTCAAGAAAAAATTGAGAAAAAATTTCACAGCAACCAAACCCAAGTTCCTTGAGTTACACTCTGTGGGAATACCTTAAAGTACATAAATCCCTTTCAAAACTTCAGCAACTAATCTCCCTAGTATAGCACTCAACATTTACAAAACTTCAATCAAATTTAACTTAATAATCAATACTTTACCTGCAGTAGGATACAATTTCATGAATAAGTCAGAGATCTTATAGGACATAGGATAGCAGTAATAATAAGAGCATACCATACTACAATGGTTTTCAATAGCTTTTGGTTACTTTTAGGGCATTAATGACTGGTATAACAGACAGCTATGCCAAGAGCAGGTTAGCAACTCAGATTATTTTGTCTTATGGTTGGCTGAAGAAGAAATTATTCTAGAGATTTTCAGTATGATCTTTTCTATCGATTTCATAATTAAAAGATAAATACATGAAATAAAATATGAGCGCTTAATATAAAATATATATGTCTATGTATATATATATAATGCTTTGATTTAAATAATTATATAATGTATATAATATAATATATCATTATTCAATATATTATGTGATTCTATATAATTATATATTATATGTAACAATATATATAATTATATGATATAATATATTATAGAATTATTTAAATTAAAGCATTATATATAGATGCATACAAACACATATAATCTCATTTTATTTGGGCAAGCAAGACAAAATAACAGAAAGAGAATTGACTTTTGAATCAGAGGACCTGAGTTCAAATTCTGCCTCTGATACTAACTGTTTGACTTCAAAAACATGATTTTTTTTTTTTTTTACCTCCATGAGCCTTAGTTTCCTAATCTATAAAATGAAAAGGTTGGATTGGATGACCTCTAAGTTTTCTTGTAGTTCCTAGTCCAGACTCTCAAATCACATTAAAATGGCCATTAAATCTAATAAATGAGGCATAAAGCCTGCTTGGGGGTTTTCCTCCGTGACTGGATATAACTTCTTTTTTAGATACTATTGTGGACAGAATAACGCTATCAGTCTGACAAAATTGCAGGTCTTCTTAATTGCCCTGACAAAGAATGTAAAGATGAAGCAATAACTAGCTAATATGCCAAAAAACTGGGGAAGGTTAAAAAGAGACAAGTATGTCTAAAGCCTGCCAATAATGAGCTCATAGAAATTTTACCCTACTTAGCCAATAATCAAAGTTATGAAAAGCTCAATGGACGCATCTAAGTAGCAAATGGGTTTGTATCTTGAAGGACTGTCTGGCATCAATCATTATAGTCCATAGAGGTCATAACTATTTTACCATAACAAAGACAGTGAGCTCCTTTTGCTCCCATAGTATTTGTCTCCTGGGATTAATTTATTTAATTTATGCTAAACCTGATGAAATTTAGATTTGGGGTACTCAAATGAAATTAGGGTTTCTGGTGGTCAGGGAGTTAAATAATGTCTAATGGTGGTGCAAGATCCTCTAAAGAGGAATTTACAGTCCCCAAAACCTAGATTGAGAAAAGAGGTTTATTATGGGGATTGGAAGTAAGGTTCTGGTTAAGGAAATAGGTGAGGGTAAAGAGAAGAGGGCACTGGAAACAGTATTCCAGTGGGCAGAGACTCTTGGTGTGCCAAGGGTAGGGCTGGCATATTTGGAACCTCTGCAAAGAGAGGGTTTTAGTTTGGCTCTTTTATAATAGGGGCTTTGGCTATAAGCTGAAGAGGGCTTGTGGGTAGAGTCCTATGTTGACTCCTTGCTGGGTTTTAGCTAGGACTAGAATATGAATTAATTCAATGGGCTTCAGGACTGATCTGACCCCACCCAGATAACAAAGATGAAACTGGTTGTGCTTGGGGTGGAGTCCCTCACTGAGGCAGCATTGAAGGAGGTTTTCTCCTTAAAGGATTTTCAGAGTTCTGGGGTCCCCTCTTCAAACTCTCTGTATGTACCTACCTTCCTAATAAAATAGCATACTTTCTATTTACCCCAATCATTCTTAGCATCTCCTTTCCCCAGCTTGCTTTATTCATACCTCTTGCCTATCTTTTTGAGTCCCTCTTCGACTTAACTTCCTCACCTTCAGCACAGTGCTGAAGATACTTCTACTAGGTACACAGTGCCCTCCTCCTGGCTTTTGACTTCTCCAAGCCTCCCAATGTAGACCAGCTCTTTGACCTGTTTTGGTTTGTAAGAGCTTCTCTAAGAGGAAGAACAGTTTATGACTTCCAACTTTCCCTCACAGGATATTTCCCCTCTTAGATATTTCCCTCCCACCATAGAGAAATGCCCTCTTTTCCCAGGTTTTTATCATAGCTCTAGACTGGAGGTATTCTTAATCTGAACTTTCTAAATTAATTTATTTTTATTATAGCCTTTTATTTATAAGATATATGAATGGGTAATTTTTCAGCATTGACCCTTGCAAAATCTTCTGTTCCAACTTTTCCACTCCTTCTTCTCATCCCCTCCTCTAGATAGCAGGTAGACCAATACATGTTAAATATGTTAAACACAATATATGTATATATCCATACAGTTATTTTGCTGAACAAGAAAAATCGGATTTAGAAATAAAGTAAAAATAACCTGAGAAGAAAAACAAAAATGCAAGCTGGCAAAAACAGAAGGAGTGGAAATGCTATATTGGGGTCCACACTCATTTCCCATAGTTCTTTCTCTGGGTGTAGCTGATTCTCTTCCTTATTGAACAACTGGAACTGATTTGGTTCATCTCATTGGTGAAGAGAGGCACATCCATCAGAATTGATCATCATATAGTATTGTTGTTGAAGTGTATAATGATCTCCTGGTTCTGCTCATTTCATTCAGTATCAGTTCATGTAAGTCTCTTCAGGTCTTTCTGAAATTATCCTGCTGGTCATTTCTTATAGAACAATAATATTCCATAACATTTATATATCACAACTTATTCAGCCTTTCTCCAATTGATGGGCATCCATTCAATTTCCAGTTTCTAGCCATTCCAAAAAGGCTGCCACAAACATTTTTGAACATACAGGTCCCTTTCCCTGCTTTAAGATCTCTTTGGGATAAGAACACTGCTGGATCAAAGGATGTACACAATTTGATAACTTTTTGAGCATAGTTCCAAATCACTCTCCAGAATGGTTGGTTGCATTCACAATTCCACCAACAATGTATCAGTGTCCCAGTTTTCCCATATCCCCTCCAACATTCATCATTATCTTTTTCTGTCATCCTAGCAAATCTGAGAGGTGTATAGTGACATCTCAGAGTTGTCTTAATTTGCATTTCTCTAATCAATAATGATTTGGAACATCTTTTCATATGGCTACAAACAATTTCAATTTATTCAGCTGGAAATTGTCTGTTCATATCCTTTGACCATTTATCAATTGGAGAATGGCTTGATTTCTTATAAATTAGTCAATTCTTTATGTATTTTGGAAATGAGGACTTTATCAGAACCTATAAAAATGTTTTCCCAGTTTATTGCTTCCCTTCTAATCTTGTCTGCATTCGTTTTGTTTGTACAAAAAATTTTTAACTTGATATAATCAAAATTTTCTATTTTGTGATCAATAATGATCTCTAGTTCTTCCTTAGTCACAAATTCCTTCCTCTTCCACAGGTCTGAGAGGTAAACTATTGTATGTTCTAATTTATATATAATCTCATTCTTTATTCCTCTGTCATGAACCCATTTTGATCTTATCTTGGTCTAAGATGTTAATTGTAGATCAATGCCTAGTTTCTGCCATACTAATTTCCAATTTTCCCAGTAGTTTTTTTTTAATCAAACAGTGGATTCTTACCCCAAAAGCTGGGGTCTTTGGGTTTGTCAAATACTAGGTTATTATAGTTATTGACTATTTTGTCCTGTGAACCTAACCTATTCCCACTGATCAACTAGTCCATTTCTTAAACAATACCAAATGGTTTTGTTGCTGCTGTTTTATAATATAGTTTTAGATATGGGACAGCTAGGCCAATTTCATTTGATTTTTTTCATTAGTTTCCTTGAAAATCTTAACCTTTGTTATTCCAGATGAATTTTGTTATAATTTTTTCTAGGTTATTAAAATAGTTTTTTGGGAGTCTGATTGGTATAGCACTAAATAAAGATTAGTTTAGGTAGTATTGTCATCTTTACTATATTTGTTCAACCTATCCAAGGGCACTTAATATTTTTTCCAGTTGATTAGATCTGACTTTATTTGTGTGGAAAGTATTTTGTAGTTTTGCTCATATAGTTCCTGACTTTCCCTTGGCAGATAGATTCCCAAATATTTTATACTATTGGCAGTTATTTTAAATGGAATTTCTCTTTGTATCTCTAGCTGTTGGATTTTGTTAGTGATATATAAGAATGCTGATAATTTATGTGGATTTATTTTGTATCCTATAACTTTGCTAAAGTTGTGGATTATTTAGTAGAATCTCTGTATTTAGTAGAATCTAAGTATACCATCATATCATCTGCAAAGAGTGATAATTCAGTTTCCTCATTACCTATTCTAATTCCTTTAATCTCTCTCTCAACTCTTATTGCTGAAGCTAGCATTTGTAATACAATAGTGGGCAACCTTGTTTCACTTCTGAACTTATTGGGAATGGTTCCAGTTTATCCCCATTACATATGATAGTTAATGATAGTTTTAAATAGATGCTACTGACTATTTTAAGGAAAAGTCCATTTATTCCTATACAATCAATACCTAACTGCTCTAATATTCTATTTACCTCTTTAACTTCTTTATTATTTGTTTTATGTTTTGATTTACCAAATTCTGAGAGTGCAAAACTATTTCTTCTGGCAGCTCTTTTAACTTCTCCTTTAGAAATTTAGATGCTATACCACTTGGTGCATATATGTTTAGTATTGATATTGCTTCATTAGCTACTCTTTAGCAAGATAATAGTTTCCTTCCTTATCTCTTTTAATTAGATCAATTTTTGCTTTTGCTTGATCTGAGATAAGGATGGCTACCCCAGCTTTTTTTTTTTTTTAAATTTCACCTGAAGCATAATAGATTCTGCTCCAGCCTTTTACCTTTACTCTGTCTGTATCACCCTGCTTTGATTGTGTTTCCTGTAAGCAACATATTGTAGGATTCTGGATTTTGATCCAGTCTGCTATCCCCCTCTGCTTTATGGGGCAGTTCATTCCATTCACATTTACAGTTAAAACTACTAATTCTGTATTTCCTGCCATCTTATTATCCCCAGATTATACTTTTCTCTTTCTTTTCCCCCTTACTCTCTTCCCAGTATTAAACTTATGGGCACCATTTGCCTCATGCAGCTCTTTCTCTTTAGAATCCCTCCCATGCCCTTTGAGCCCCTCCTACTTTCTTATAACTTTCTTTTATTATTTCTGTATTCCCTTCTATTTATCCTACTCTTTTTCTTTTCTCTTTTCTTCTCCCACTTTTTAATGAAGTGAGAGAAGTTTCTTTGTAAACCAAATATGTCTAATATTTTCTCTTTGAGCCAAATCTGATGAGAGTAAGATTCACACAATGTTCTTCCCTCTCCCTTAATTTCCTCAGATATGATAGGTTTCCTTTGACTCTTTGTGAGATAAAATTTCCCTCCTTTTCCCTCTACTTTTCCCTTTTTCTGATACAATCCCCTTTCCACTTCTAATTCCCTTTTATAAATATTATAATAGTAAAATTGAATTATATATGCACTCTTTATATATGCCCATAACAGAAATACAGATCTCAAGAGTTCTTTTTATGCTTCTCTTGAGTCCTATATTTGGAGGTCAAAAATTTTGTTTAGCTCTGGCTTTTTCATTAGGAATAAATGTAATTCACTTGGTTCATTGAATGTCCATCTTCTTCCCTGGAAGAAAATGCTCTCCTTAGCTGAGTAGTTTATTATTGGCTGCATTCCAACTTCTTTTGCCTTTCAAAATATCAGATTCCAGGCTGCTAGATCCTGAGTGATCCTTATTGTGGTTCCTTATTGTTTGAATTATTTTATTCTGGTTGCTTGTAATATTTTTTTCTTAGTTTGATAGTTCTGAAATTCATCTACGATATTCCTTGGAAATATTATTGTGGGGTCTCTTTCAAAAGGTGTTTGATGAATTCTTTAAATGCCTATTTCACTTTCTGATTCTATTACATCTGGGTAGTTCTCTTTGATGATTTCCTAAAAAAAAATAGTGTTTAGGCTCTTTTTTTATAATCATGGTTTCCAGAGAGCCCAGGGGGTCTGTTGTTTTTCCAAATAGATAGTTAACATTTTTTTCTATTTTTTTCAAATTTTGCTTGACTGATTCTTCATGTCTCAATGAATCATTCTTTTCCATATATTTAGTTCTGATTTTTAATGAGCTATTTTCTTCATTTACTTTTTTTTACTTCTTTTTGTATATGTTCAATTGACTTTTTAAATGAGTTGTTTTGCTCCATGGATTTTTTTTTCATTTCACAATTTTTTTATTGAGTTATTTTCTTTTTCCAATTCACAAATCCTACTTTCCTGTTAGTTCTTTATCTTTTCCATTTCACATTTCAGGAAGTTGGTTTCTTTTTCCACTTTATCAAATCTTTCTTTTAATGAGTTATATGCCTTTTCTATACTCTCTTGCAGAAATTCTCTTTCCTTTCCCCATTTTTCTACTAGCTCTCTTTTAAGATCTTTTATAATTTCTTCTAGGACAGCTTTGTGTGATGGGGACCAGGTTATAACCCCCTTTGAGGTTTTGTCTGGAGACTGTCTGCTCTTAGTCTCCTCAGGATTGGAAATCTGTTCTCTTTCAGTATATAAGCTATCTATAGTTAGAGCCTGATTTGCTTTTTCACTCATATTTTTAAAAGCTCTTGGGGCCTGTCTTCTAGAGAAGGAGGTTCTCAACTTCCTCTGCAGAACAGAGACAGATGGACAATAGCTATCCTGTGAACAAGCTGAGAAGAGCAGCCATGCTGCTGTGGAAGTGTGTCTACGCTGGGAAGAGCCTCACCCTGTGGAACAGCGGCTGCACACCTGCATTGTGGGTGTGCTGAGTCAATTCAGGTGCTGGGTGGTTGTGCTCTGGTCATGTTAAACTCTGGCATTTTGGGGTACTCCCTACTTTTGGTATTTGTGTAACTTCTCTGCTGATCTACTGCTTTGCAACCAAAGCAGAGCAGTCAACCTGTGTAGAGTCTTTCCTGCAAATTCTCCACCCATGGAGACTGTACCCCACCCCTGGTCCACTCAGTATGGGCTAGCCTTCATATTCTGCCTCCTTGCCTGCATTGGCTGACTTCCACCCAATCAGGACAGACCTTTTCTAGTGATCTTCCACATTATCTTCTGCTGGTTTGTTGTGCTCCCAATATTTGTGGATTCTACCAATCAAGCACTATTTCAGAATTTGGTAATCAATAGTGAGGGTAGAAGGGAGCTCAGAATGAAGCATGTGTCATCTCCGCCATCTTGGCTCTGCCCCCTGAACTTTTAAATAATAGTGTAATACCTATAGTTTAATATAATTGGCCTATTTTATAATCTTACCAATTTCATTTTATACATTTAAAAAATAGGCTTCACCACATTGCCAAATATTCATCACACATTCACACAAAAACATTAAGGACCTATGTTTTAGAGTGAGAAAAAACTTTAAAAATCACCTCATCCAAACCCTTCATCCTATAGATGAAGACATTGAAGATCAAAGGAGTGCTATAAGATCACAGAATCACATCAACTATATCATGCTTCTACTATGCCTCAATTCTGAGAGCCATACATCTCTGAGGCTTCTTTAATGTTCAACGAAAAGAAACAATTCACAATGCTGAAAAAGTGTGCTTTAATATTAACATAAAGCAAATTCAACCCAAGATCCCAAAGTCTTGTACATTTTCTGTTATAACATTAGGAAAACTTCTTTTACCCAGTTCCTCCCTCCTGTGCTTCAGCTAGCCATAGACATTCAACTTAAACTGCAAAAAAATTGTCACTATTTCTAGTAATTTGTATGAGCTATTTATGATTTATGCATGTAATATATAAAAATTATGCACAACATTGAACATCAGATAAACTTTGTTTTAAAGTTTGTCTTATTGTATCTATGTTCTCATCTTTTGGTCATCTGTTCACAAGTTTTTTTAAATATATTTATTGGTTCAATATCTGGGGTGTCCAAGGGGGACCAGCACCTCTGTTGCAATGTCTTGCCAAACATTTTTTTCAGAGCTGCTCATCTACCTTTGGTGTTCATTTTCACCTCTCACCTGTATCTCCAAGAAACTGTAGCATACACAACAGCCAAACCAGAGTAAAACATTGTAGCAGATGAGTTAAGTCAGTTGAAGGTAACCAACACGTCTAAAAACTCATCAGTGAAAGGTATTTTTAGCCCAAGCTTGTGAAGACTTTGCCAGACAGAATGGGCAAATTTGTTCCAACAGTCATGAAGGCAACTGAAGTGGATGCTGTGGAGTGCTGAATGGGATATCAAAAATGCTAAGGTGATCCACTTCAGCTGAGAAGGTGATCCACTACATCCAAGGCCATTGCCAGTGGTGTTTCTTTTATCCTATCACTGAACTTTGATGACTTAACAAGAGAATGAGATTCATAACTTTGCACAAATCTGCCTCACTTAAATCAAATTCACATACAAGTCAAAACATCACCAATGATGTCATTATCCTAGAAAATGAAGGACAAACAATGTATCTGCCATGTGCAAGGCACCATGATAGGTGCTTAAGATTAAAAAAAATAATAACTTGATTCTTGCCCAACAAAAGGAATACAATCTAGTAAATAGATAAGACATCTAGATAAGTAAATACACTATGTATTAGAAAAGTATTGTGTATAAAAAAGAAGTAAAAGAGATTCAAAGAAGGAATAATCATTCTTCTGGGAAGTAGAAGGTGGTGTATCCCTGTGCAGGCAGTACTGCCTGAGTTAGGACTTGGAAAAGGAGAAGGATGTGATCAGGCAAATACTAGAGAGAACATTTCAAAAATGAGGGCAACATATGGAAAGGATTGCAGACAGAATTAGACAGGGTAAGGTTGTGAAGGAAGAGGAATCCTTTTGGCTAGAATGTAGAGTGAATAAAAAGAAATATAAAATAAGGCTATAAGGGTAGCTTGGAAATAGACCATTGCAGGCCTGGAAATCCCTATTAAAGGAATCTTTCTAGGGAGACATACTCTTGCTGATAGACCATAAACAGAATGAGGCCATCTGAAATGTTCATATAACAAGTAACTGATTTTTTATTGCCCATTTTCCCGATATTTCTATTCAATCACACCCCCCAATATGTTATCTGAACAGCTGACACCACTTCCTCCTCCTCTTTTTCCCTCCATGTAAAACATTCATGTATACAATAGGAAGTAGTTAGGCAATTGTCCAGGAATCTCCCCTTCCATCTGTTTTCTGGCAGCACTGATTCACCATGTTGTTCAACCCTGGCAGCCTGTGTATACCAGTCAGAGTATAGCAAGCTATGTGAAGCTGATGGTTTCCTGTCAAAATGATTACAGAATCATGAGCCCTATGAGCCCAAAAGAGAAGGCTGGCTTTCCTAGTCCTGAAAGAAGCTGAAAAAAAAGCCACACCTATTAATCAGAAGTTGAGTGTAAAATAACTCATGTCAGCCAGACTACTTAATATGATAGATTAAACATAAGAAACCCAACCCATTCTTCAAGGCCCAGAGCCAATGTCACCTCCTACGTAAAGCCTGCTTTGATTCCTTCAGTCAGTAAAGTTCTTTCTTCTAAGAACCCACAGCATGTTACTTGTATGTTTCTATGAATATATGATATACTAAACTCTATATCAGTCATTAGAATTCATTGGGGAAAACCCTGATATTGGGAAAGATTGAAAACAAAAGGAAAAGAAGATGGCAAAGGATTAAATGGATATAGTGTCATAGAAATGAACATGAGTTTGGACAGACTTCAGGAAATGGTTGAGCATTAGAAAGTCTAGCATACTATGGTCCATGTGTTCACAAAGAACCAGATATAACTGAATGATTAAACAATAACAAAACTATAAAGTGGTTATTTTTGTATACATCTAATCATACTCTAAGAAATAAGAAACTGTTTGTCAAAGGGGGCTATTCCTTATTTTCCTATCTTCTCAATGAAGTGCAATTAGAAATAGTAAATGTTTAATGAAAATATATTGAATAAAAAGAGTGTGAGAAGAATGAAGCCAACCTAGATTTGAAAATAAGTTTTTATATTTTAGTCAAACCATCTGAACTCTGCTTTTAAAATCTGGATATAAAGTATAATACATTTGAATTGTTATGGATTAGTGTTAAAATCCATGAAGTCATCAAACTCAGTAAGTTGTCCATTATGTTTATTTCTATGTAGCAAAGAATTTGATCATTTAAAAAATACATTCCTATAATTTCATCTGTTCATGGAATCAAAGTTTCTCAGTTTTTTTTTCTATATATTCTCTCTTCCTTTGATAAGAAGATGATTATGTTCACAAAGAGTGTATTTTAAAATGAACCGTGACATATTATACATCTTTAGTACATTCAAATTCTGGACATTGCTCTTCATAGATTTCTTATTGGGTAAGACAGTTTTAAGTACCTTGGATCTAGTTGTTTAAAAAATAAATTCTTATTTTCTGATGTCTGGTGAGTAAATAGTAGTAAGTCACTTTTTAGAAGATTCCTTAGATTTTGGAAGGAGGAGAGTAAAAACAAACTGAAAAGTATAAATCTAAGATCAAAAAAGTAAAGATTAGCTCTTAATAATACCAACTCTGCCAATCTTTCAACTTCCTTACCTTTTCAAAAAGAACATTTTCTTGTAATACTTTCAAATAACATCCCTTGAAAGAAGTGAAATTGCTTTCCACTCTCTTACTAGGTGAGAATCCTGCATTTCAATCTACTTTTCAGTCTAAAGAAGGTTAATAAAAAGGATTATTAGTGTTAATTTTAGGTTATAACACAATTTTGGGGGAAAATTATTATAATTTGATCCCAAAATATTATTAAAATGAGCTTGATATTTTAATCAAGAACATGCTTCCTATTTAAGGAAAAATACATTGTTTAGAGTAGGGAAGCTAGAGTGGGGTATAGTAGATTGAGCGCTGGGTCTATAAATCAGGAAAATTCACTTGCTGTGTTCAAATCTTAGTCTCAGACACTTAATAACTCTGTTATTCTGAGCAAGTCACTTAATCCTTTATTCCCTCAAATTTTTTTATCTGTAAAATGAGCTAGAAAAGGAAGTGCAAACCACTCCAGTATTTTTGTTAAGAAAACTCCAATTGGGATCACAAAGCATCAGACACAACTGAAATGCCTGAACAACAACATGATGCCTAAGATTTGCTTATGGAGTCAAATATTACTGCTCTTTCTTTGTGACCTTCAATCCTGACAAGATGCCCAAGATGCCACCATTGATGTAGTTAATGACTAGGAAGTGAATGAAGAAATATTAGAAAAACTCTATTATGTGCCCTTCTCCACTTTATCTGGCATAGTTCTTGAAATGATAGTAATACTTAAAAGATAAGAGAAAGGAAGTAGAAGTATAACCACTAACAAAAGAAGATGAAATTATCCCTATATGCAGACAACATATATTTACTTAGAAAACCCTAAAGAATTAGTGAAGAAACTAATTGAGACAATTAATAACTTAAGTTAAATATAGCATAAAATAAATTTGCAAAAAAATTTTATAACATGACAAAAAGGAGGAAAAAATAGAGAAATCTCTTTGAAAAATCCATACAAAATGCATAAGATATCTGAAAGTTTATCTACTAACATAGTTACAACTTAACTTTTTACAATTAAAATACATTCTTTATAGAAATGAAGGAAGATATAGGGGGAAAGTCATTGCCCATGATTGGACCATGCCAAAATAATAAAAATGGCACCTAATTTAATTTATACATTCAATGTCATATAAGTCAAACTAACTAGAGCTTCCTAAGACTAATAATATTTAAAAATCATCTGGACTAATAAAGATACTATAATCAGAGGAAAATGATGGAAAATAATAGGTATAAAAGGAGAATAGCATTTGCAAGCTGTAACTTATATTAGAGAGTAATACTTCCACTTAAAACTATTTGGGTTACAAAAATTAAAGTGTCTATGAGTGGAGTATACTAAAGAAGCAAGAATAAGATCCAACTAATCTTAGGAGTGTTCAGTAAAGCTAATGATATAAATTATGTGAGGGAAGAGTTTTTTGCCCAATAAGTCCTCATGGAGAAACTGGAAAATGGTTTTGGGGGATTTAAAAATGGTTTAAAACAGGATTATACAAATCTGTTACAAGCAAATTGACTAAATATGAAAGATAATTTTAGTGGAGGAAAATAAAAAGAAGTATCTTTTTTGTAGCTATTAGGGAATATTACAAAATACATAATAGACCAGAGAGAGGAAACTAAAAAATAGATCATTCTGGTATTTTGCTATGTTGATACAAAGAAAAATTTTGTACAGTAAAAATAGCATATATGAGTAATTAGAAAACATAGTAAAACTTATATGAACTGATGCAGAGTAAACAGAGCCAGTAATGCAACGTGAATAATTACCTCAGTGATATAAAAGAGAAAAACATTAAAGCAAAATTAAATGCTCCATAATTGTAATGGCCAGTCTTGAACCTAGATAGAAAATGAATCTCCCTTATTTGCCTGAAAAGAGAGAAGACTATGAGTATAGAATGCCCCATTCTATAAAATGAAGGGGTTGAACTGACTTATTTCTAATATCTAATCATTCTAATATCTTACATCATATAGAGCTATGATCTTATGAATTGATGCTTATAATATTAGAGTTAATTGGCATATCAGTTGGTTTTTCTACAGTCTTTTGTTTTCTTTGTTCCACGAAAGGTTGATTGGATGGAAGAAGAGAAATTATATCCAGAAATACCTATAATTTTAAAACAAGGAAAGAAAATACAAGTTTTTAATATCTAACAATATTTGGGATACTTAATGGTAAATTCTTCCAAATGATACACATGTATTAGGCAGGGGTTGTCACAGCCAGCTTGAATAGACTCACAAGAACTTATCATTAAATTTTCAGTATAAGCATGTCTACCTTGGAAACTGATAAACGCTACAAATAAGAGCTTTCCTTATAATGTTGTTGCTTTCTACACTTAAGAAAGCAATAGCTAAAATGTTAATAATGTAGATTAAAATTAAAAGTGTGTCATGTATTATTTTCCCCCAGAAGTATGGTTGTTAATTTTTGCCAGAACACCACTTACCCATCTGTCTCATAAGGAGATAGGGCCAGAGGTAAAAGTTCTAGATATCTGGGATTTAACCAAGGTCTCAATAGCAGAGTAATTTGAAGTATTATTTGTAAATGATAACCATAAAGTGAAGTCATCAGCATTAAAAAATAATAATAACATGTATAGTCAAAGGTCAAAGTGACAAATAGCAAACCAGAAGAGCAATAAACAAAACAAAATCAGAAAACATGTAAGGCTACCAGAAGCCTTAAGATGGTTCACTTCACTCATTGTCCTAATGATGGCATTATTATTTGTACTGGATTTCACATACCACTACTCTCTACCATTCCAAACTCCCTTAAAGGCAACACAGAAGCAAGCTCAGACAGATTGCCACCTGTTCTATATCAATCATCCTTCTTTTCTTTAGTCCTTTGGCCATCTTTTCACTGACAAATGTGCCTCATATCGTGCCCATATTGGTGAGAATTTTATGATCTCAGTCTATATATTGCTACTATTTGGGAAGCTGACACTTTCTACACATTATCAGTAAACTGGATTTAAAAATAAAACAAAACAGAAAACTTTTTGGGATAAACTAAATGGACTTTTAAAGCACAGCACTACCAGGTTTCCAATTGCCCATTAGCCATCAGTTGCTACTGTTTTGAATTCAAAAGCCCTTGAGAAAACCCCTCTTTGCCACTTTTCACTAAAGTAATGAAAGTCAGAAAAGGAAAATCATCTCCCTTATCCTTCCTTTCACTCTTCCTGCTCCCCTTCCCATCCATTAAAGCAGCAGGAGTACGTTCATTTTATTTTGTTTTCCTATATATTGTTCAGAAACCAGAAGGTGAAAATCAGATTGACTGCATAAAAAGGCCAACTCTAGGAGTTCTCTCTATTGCCAGAAATTTTAATTCTAAGGAAAGCCTTAAAGCAAATCATGTGGTATGTCCTTCTGCTCTGGCAGCTACCATCAGGAAGTTTGCCTGGCCCACATTTCACCTAGCAGCCATAATTCTACCCCATATTGAATGATACTGATATGAAGTAGCACATCATTCCTCTTATTATATGTATGGATGGCAGAAATGGCAAGCTAAGGAGCCAGAAGATTAAATTCCTACTTCAAGTAACTGCATAGAATTATTGCTATGGTCTCCAAAGGATGAAAAAAGTCAATTTTAAGACTTGAAGAGAGGCAGAGTCTCCTATAATTTGAGAATTGAAAGGTTGGAAAAAGACATCTAATCCAAGCTCCTCATTTTATACATAAAGAGAATAAGACCTCGGGAGATGAAATGATTTGCCCTTCCTTCTTTTCTTTTTTCATTCATTCAACAAGCATTTATTTAAAGATCCAGTGAGTACCAGGTACTATGAGTCTATAAAGACAAAACTTAAGGAAATTAGGAAATATAAAATGTATTAGAGATTAATATTCAATAACTGGGATTCAAACTCAGATCTCCTGACTCCCAACACACTTTTCTTTCTCTTGCACTAACTTCGAACCTTAAGAATCAAGTTACCAATTTGATATATAGAATTAAAAGAGTGAATCTGAAAAAAAATTAGTGAGACTAAGTAAAATTTCCTATTCTTTCCATTAAGAAGATTCACAGAGAGAGAGAGAAAATAGTTGTATTAAATGTTTAGTTTCTTCTGTCTGCTCTGCCTAAGATATTTCCTATTCAATTCAGCAGAGAATAATTGGTCAGTAAATTACCCTATTGTCATGTCATATATCCTAGTCAGTGGTCTTATCTTTCAGTAATTCATTGTTTCTATTCTGTTGGATAGACTACATCCCATGATGCCATCTTACTACTTAATGTTCAATATAGGTCGTGGAAGATGATAATAAAATTATCCAAGAAGGCACAACTCTCTTATGTCATTCTGGACTTTATTTTTCCTAAAAAGAGATAACTAAGAGAATAACAAAACCTTCCTTTGCCTCTAATTTATTTCCTCATTTATTGTACCCTCTTGTCACTGTTATGATCTCTACCCATGAGAAAATATTTCCATTCATTCATTGCACCCTCCTCCATTCCACTTCCCCCAAAAAAGTTTAACTAGGCAATTGGCTCTAGATTTTGTGCTTTATATACAAACTGTTTATGACAATCACAGAGCTGGGGGAAGAAATGTGACTGGGCTGTGCTCCTGGAAAACTGAAGCCAATTTCAAAATCCAATTTTGAAAGGAAATGCTGTGTTTGTTTCATGTCAGCTTCTCCTTCAGATCAGAAAAGGGGGAGGGGAAGGAAATGCCGAACAAAGCTAAAGCTGTTGGCCTGGCTTGGTTATTTCCAAGCAAAGAGAGGGCAGATGGAAAGCCATTTCTTGGCTCTCCTTCCACATCTTGTCTGTCTTCAGTCACTTTAGAAGCAGCTGAGCAAAGCTTAACCCCTGTTGAAAGAGAGTTAAAAAAACATTCATTGCAAATGTTTATATAAATAACATTATTTAAAACTTTAGACCGAGTTGTTACATAAACAGGTGGTCTTTCAGTTTAAGCATTTGGGATCTGTTAAGCTTCTTGTCAAGTTCATCATGGAGTTTTTCTCTATTTGCCTGTGCGAATTCACACAGGCTACATTCAGGGGCTCAGGAGGAGACGGATGGGGTAATCAGAGGTAAAAGGTCTCAGACCTAATACAATCTCTGATCAGAGGTAAGAGATATCTGAAGCAAAACTTTTGGCAAACTAAGAATTAGCTTCAGTCTAAAACAGTCCAATCCAATCAATATTTATTAAGCACCTACTAATTGCTAGGCACTATGCTAAGTGCTAAAGATACAATTAATAAAAAGAGATCCCCTGCTTACAATGTAATATGAGAGGAAGAGGCAGAAACAACACACTAAAGGGATGGGGGAATGGGAACAATTTTTACCAGTGGACATGAATCAGCTGAAACAGAAATTGGAGAGAACTTTGGTCAGACAAGGAAGACCCCAAGGTCATCCACAACATCCCCCCACTATATCAGCCGTCATTCTGACTTTTGTCTTGCCATTGGACTTTGCTGATTCTGGAAGAAAGAGTAAAGTTAATGACTTTGTGCAACCTGCCACAATTAAATCCAATTCATGCACAAATCAAGATATTACCCCATGATATTTACTGATCCTCTTCAACAAAAGTAAAAGATAAACAGCAACAGAGGCAGCAGCAGGAAAATGGGCAATGGGAGGTATAGAACACTTACCTAACATGGAGGCATTTAGTTCTATAGATTTGAAACCAGGCAAAGGAGCAGATCCAAAGTGGAGTAAGCCATTCTGCCCTCAAGGAGGCATATATACCAAGATCTAGATTATCTGATTATCTGATATCTAGATAGTTAAGTCTAGCTAGTTCTCTTTCTAATCATCTGCTTGTACATGTAAAAACATATGTATGATACAAATGCTTACTTATTATTTGTGTATCTACATAGCTCTCTATACTACACCTCCTATCTATATCTATCTATCTATCTATCTATCTATCTATCTATCAATCTATGTGTAAACCATGTATCTATAGCCATAGGTAGCTATGTACATGTTGATATATAGATAGAGATGCAGTGTTGGGCATTAATAAAATTTTTCTAAGAATTTGTCCATAAAAATATTTAAGATGCATTTGTCAAATAAGCTTTTATTCTAGCCAACTTTACAGTAGAAACTCAATTTTTTCCTGTTACTAACTAGTAAAAAAAAAAGCGTTGTTGTCTTTTGTATCTAAAGACTACTAGGCTGAGGCAAAAGAATAATAACTATTTGCTCTTGTTCTGCTGGCTTCCTGCATCCAAGTTAGATAACATGGATTTTTAAGTTTTTTTTTTTTTATTTTCTTGCCCACTCTTGCAGACACATAGCTTGCAAAGGGCATGGTGGAAAGACTTGTGTATAAAGAACATGATTTTATTAGTTATGGTGATTACAGAGACATGCAAAACCAAGCTACATCATCTACGAAAACAACATATCCCATGACTGCTGTCTACAACACGACTCCTCTATTGGCTGTATCCAATCTATTTCTACGCTTTATTGTCACTGATCAAAAATAGGCTTGTTCCCTACTTCCTTCTGTTTTCTTGCTGAAAAAGCAGAGGCACTGATAAGCCCAAGCTCAATTTGTTCTGGCAATTATTGGAAAGCTCCTACTGTGAGGGAGGGAGGGCACTGCTCATTGGTGCAGAACGACATGCAGTCCTCTAGGGGCCAAACAAAAGGAGTTCCTGCCTTTCACCAAGTTTATTCAGGCATATATAGATATATTGGTTGAAGTACTAGCTCATTCACATATTAATGGGAAAAAAGAGAGAGAAGAACCTGGGGGGAGGGAGTAAGAACAGAACAAGAGACTATCAAATGACTACAGAGATGGAAGGAATAAAAACAAATGTGAATGTGGGGAGGAGAGGAGAAGGCAAAGAATTCCTACTTCTTACTGTGTGGGAGATTAGCATTATGACAATAATAAGAATACTTTCCAGTTTGAAAAAGGTTTACAGTTTTCAAAGCCATTCTACACACATTATCTCATGAGTTTTACTACAACCCAATGAAATTATGCTCTTATTATGGATAAAGGTTACTGTGAGATAAGTCTGCAATGTGAAATGGAAGGAAGTTGTAATTCTGTGGTTGAGGTATAGTCTTCCTCTTCCTCTAGCCCTCATCTCCCTTCCTATCTCCTTCAGACAAGCAGTGTTTTACATTAATTCAACCCAAATGAAACAGTTAGGATGAAATACTGTTGAGGTACATTCAAAAGTATAATTCTCCTGAAACAAGTGTGTAACTTTATTAAAAAACCAAAGTGCTAGCCAAAAGGTGAAAGAAATATATTACATTATTATGAAAAAAGAACTTATATGAGAAAAAGCTGAAATAGCACTTCTTTTAAAATTGACATGTGAAGGCTTTTATAACATAGTGAAAAAGGTTGCTTTTCCTTAATACTTTTCTTTACTCTTTGTTATGAACAGAAGGATAAAATGTTTATAGATAAGGTCATTGTAAAGTCTATGCCATGGTACATGTGCCTGCCTGAGTCTGAATATTCTCATCTTCCCCCTTTTAAACTACACAATAATGTTAATTGTTCTAGCAATTGGAAAAATCCCTTCTAGAGTGAAGACAGCTGACAAGGAGAAGAGCAATGTCAAAATCAGGTCTATGACATGCCAGGAATAATTTCTTGCAATAAAAATTTACGATTCCAAAGGAAAAGCAATAAATTGAAATAAGAGGGCTGGGTGGGAATAAAGTTAATTTTAAAATCCTATATTAGCGGTCTTTCTTTAATCGTAATAACTGGGATTTTTCAAAATAAAAGCACTAATAACTACATTTTTCCCTATTAATGACAATGGTGAATGAAGTGTGTGAATCATTAGAGCATTAGAGAATGATTCCTCTCGTCCTATGTTGCTCCTGATAGATAAACTAAGAGTAGAAGTTTAAAAGATAA
The DNA here is from genome assembly GCF_048593235.1 of Sminthopsis crassicaudata. Lineage (NCBI taxonomy): Eukaryota > Metazoa > Chordata > Mammalia > Dasyuromorphia > Dasyuridae > Sminthopsis > Sminthopsis crassicaudata. Next base: position 302,496,147 of record NC_133617.1, on the reverse strand, counting down.
AATATACCATAAAGCTGCTGGGGAAAGTGAACCACAGTCCCCAGTGAAATCATTTCTTATAGTAATTAGGAGTCCATTTGTTGCAGTATTAAGTGCCTCCGGCAAACTCAACAAACCAGGTCCTGACTGTGGTTAATGACATATTTCTTAGGGAGTATTACTTAATTAACAATAATTTGAAAGGGCAGCTCAGTTGAGATACTACATTTACTTACTAGAAGCACGAGCAGTAGTAAATGAAAAGGATGTGCAATCTGTTAGTTTTCCCCTTGTCTTCAGTTTCTGGAATATCATGCAGATGCTAAGTTTTTGCCGTGAGATATTTTCGGCTATCCATACTGCTTGCATGTCCAAGGAAGTTTAACTCTCACTAAATATTCTGGGTATGAACTGTCTATTGCACAAGGCTACATGAGGTCCCCTGCAATCTGATTTTGTTAAGATATCTGCAGGATCTCAAATACTCAGAGACAATATCCTTTATTTTCTCCCTTTTCTCTTGAATAGGGAAGGGGAGGGAGACAGAGGGCATCTGCTATCCCCTCTCTATAGTCTGTTACCATCTTCCCCACCCCCCACCCATGCATCATTTGTGCCTAATCATCTCAACATAATTGTGTCCTGTTGTTTTCCTTGCCTTCCCAAGAAGGTTTTTGTTGTATCAGCATCTTCTTGGTAGTTACTTATGTATACCTTCTCCCTGGGCCAGTGGACACTTTTAGACTGGGCACTGACAGACAGAGGGCAAGAAAAGTCATTGCCTTTAGCAGTCCCAATTGAGTCGTGATACCATCCATTCCCCTCAAAGTCACAAGTCTAAAATGCACACTTGTGAGCCTTTTTTTGTTTTCTCCCTAAGAGCCGATTTTCTTTTCTTTCTTTCTTTCTTTCCTTAAAGGATTGCAAATTCAGGAGTACTCCAAGATAAATGGTTTCTGAAATACGGCAGCAACTATCAGTATGAACTGAATTCTTGAAATAAAGTTCAGAGAAAAGCAAAGTAGCATTATCTCTGGAAGAAAAGAAAAGGTAAGTTTTAAACAAAATTTTATATGATTTTCCACAAGTCACTTCTTTATGGGATGTTTTAGGTAAGTTAATGTAACAAAAGAGATTATAATTTTCTGCTAACAGAAAATGAATGTCATTTGGCTCCTGGGGGATGTGAACAAAGCTATCTGCGAAAGTTATTTTAAATTATTATTAGGTTGCTGTTAATTGTGATCACCAGTGTCCCTTAAAACTCCTGCCAAGGGAAAATCTTTATCTAGACTTGATTTGTGATAAACTTGGTAATTGAAAAGTTGATTTGGAACACAATTATTAAGCAAAACAATCTCGGTTCATGGGATTTTGAAAAGACAATCCACAAGTTTCCCATGCCAAGCTCCCTACTTATATTTGGAAGTAGATGTATATGGGGGCTTGTATAGAGCCTTAGTGGTTTCCACAGTGGATTGAGATTGATTGCAGGAGCACAAGAGTTTTCTCCTTGCTTCTTTTAAATTCAAAGTACCTCTCTCTCAAATAATATCAAAGGCCTCTGATTGAACACATCTCCCTGCAGGATTTTATCACAGGGCATGTTTTATTATGTACAATAGAATCAGATTGATATAATATGGCATCTGTGGCTGAACATCTTGTTTAGAGACAACTTGTGAAAATAGTTTTTAATCTTTCTCTTGAAGCCTAATTTGATGTTATTAGACAATCTTGGCATTGGAGTATTGGCTATTAGGACTGGAATCAGCTTGATTTATCATGATATATATTCAATTAACAACTCTTTGATTTTAGCCTTCACTTAGTATTACTACTTTGAAGAGAAGTTCTTAATTTTTTTTCCAGAGTATAGATAAGATGTGTACATTTGACCCTGTTCAGATGTTCATGACCCTTTCAGATCAGAGGAGGGGCAAGAAAGAGAGGTGGAGTTTTTTTTTTTTTTTTTTTGCTAGTTTTTTAGCTTTAACAAATATTAGTTCATCTACAAAATGAAGGAGTTGGACTGGATAGTCTCAAAAGAACTTTCTAGATCTAAATCTGTACTCCTATGATCTCATTAAATATTCCTAGGAGAATGACAATCAATTACATTGTAGTGAGTATTGATTTGACTGAATTTACATATTTAAGAGTCCCAAATCAATTCAGCGATATGGACGGAATGATGATGCATACTGATCTAATTCAGTGAGCTCCAGCAGACATTTAAAAATTACATAATGATGCTATAGAAGAGTTCACACTGCATAGGGAAAACAATCCTATCTGAGATCATAGTAAAAGCAAGGATATACTCTGATTGGCAAGTAGCAATGTCCCCAAACAAGGTTAGCATAACGCATTTACCAATGGTGTCACCAACTTATTAATAAAATCAACCAATAGGCAATGAAAAATATTAATTTTTTTTATTCGTCATACTTATTTTCCATCAAACTAGTGTGGAGATAGCGAGTATAATATTAAACTCATTTGGTCACAAAAGGATTTTATTGTTAAAGGGTTCAGTTAATTCTTTTCATTGGAAATTTGTAATTTGAACTCTTATTTCAAGTGTCATTAATAAACTAGTTGGAACAAAAGAGTTTTGCATTTAATATTTCATATAGTAGGAAATATGAAGAAAAAATGATAAATCTTGAAATGTAATTGAGTCAGTCCCTTAAACTGTCTCCAAAAGATGAGACACCCACTAATATTACATTAATCCCTCAACAATCCCAATAAACAAATAGCAAAGAAATAAGTGAATAAATATATAAATACATTGTACCTATGTAAATAGGAAGAGAGACAGAGCTAAGACATCCATAGAAAAAAATTCCCTGACTTCCATTGTTTCATAATTTTTAAAGTCTCAATAAGAAAAGCTTTCTTTGTTTCAATCTGAATCCCTTATGCTGTTTGAATCATCTGAGATTATACCCACTTTTTTCTCTCCACTTCTGGTCAATACTTCTCTATACTTTGTAAAATGAAATTACAACATTACCAATGTGAATGATGATCCACAAATCCTGCATTTCTACAGTTTATTTTTCCTTCATTTGAAGATTTATCTTTAACTCAACTTTATTTTATCTTTAATCACTTCTTCAATTTAGAAACTTCATTTTTCTTTGACATGATTGGTTACTTTTTTGTAGAAATGATTAATTTTAAAATCACAATGAAGTTAAAATTTGTCCTTTTTTTTTTCCTCCAAGTGTTAGAATACCACTTTCTTTAAACTTCCTTCCTCAGCTCCAATTCTTGAATGGCCTATATTTTTTTTTCTGAATTCTCTCCAAATTTTACATTTCTTATTTAATATGTGGATCCCAGAATTACAATGACAACAGTGGCCTGACATAGGATTTGCCTTTGAAGATAGTAAAAGCATTTCCTTGTTCCCCTTGAAGACTATACCCACTTTTTTTTTCCCTTCTCTCTGATCCATACTTCCCTTTTTAAAATGAAATTATAACACTACCAGCGTAACCTTTTGTGTATGATGACCTCCAATCCTGCATTTTTACAGTTTGTTTTTCCTTCATGAGAAGATTTTTCTTTAATTCCACTTTATTTGATTTTTAATCACTTCTCGAATTAATAAATCTCATTTTTCTTAGGTTCTGGACAAATATATCATCACCACACTCTCACTCATACTTCATTTGATTATCATCTGCAGACTGAATGTACATGCACTTTACTCAACTGATTACTGATTACTTTTCAAAGTTATAAAAATAAAGTATTCAAAAGTGTCACTTGTTACTTCTTATAGGGGAAGTAATCCATTCATAAGGACTTTCTGATCAGACCTTTCAAGGAAGTTTCATACATACTTGATGTTTAACATATAATAGGCACTTGAAAAAAAATTTATTGACTATTGTTGAAAATGATCTATATCTCTGTTTTTTGCATGAATGTGTCAGATAGAACAGAATCCAAAAACCTTTTTCATATTCATATTGATTTCCCCAGACCTACAATGATTGTCATAAAAGGAAATTAAATTACACTAATAATATTTGTCACCAAACTATTCACATTAACTAGGGCTCTTCATAAGGGATTTACAAATGTTACTATTATTCTTCCTGTATCTTTTCAGAGAGCAGTTTTGGTAGGTGTATAATTTTCATCCAACTCTAGGTTGATTCTTTGCCAATTACTTGGTGCATCTTAAGGTTTTTTTGTTTGTTTGTTTGTTTATTTTAACTTCTTCAATTCAATCATAGATAAGTAAAGAATTTCTCATTTGGCTACATTGGGAATTCTCTAATTTCTCTACTATACCTCAGCAAGCTCATTGATAGCATAGCCTCATCATCCTATAAATTGTCATCATCTTGGTGCTCTCCCTCATCACTACCTTTTGCCTCTATGATTGGAGGGTGAAAACATGAAATCCAAATATCCATTTAAATAAAAAGCTCACCTCAGACATCTCATTTCTCAGAAGCAACTGGCTGCACTAATTTGGGACTTCTTTGACTGACATTTTCACCTTCTCTCTCCTTTCTTTACTTTTCAGCTTCTTTTTTTTTTTTTTTTTTTTTTTTTTTGGTTTTATCTTTTACCCCTTTCAAATGTAAGCTCTTTGGGGGGAGAAACTGTCTTTTCTCTTTCATGTTTTTACCCCCAGTGCTTAGCACAATATCTGGCACATAATAAGTGCTTAATAAAATGTTATTTATTGACATTATATACACAGATAAGTCCTAAGGAAGGAAACAGACATTTATTAGGCACCTACTTTATTCCAGTCACTGTGCTGAGAGTTTTACAAAGCGTATCTCATTTAACAACAACAACACTGGAAGGTATGTGCTATGATTATTCTTACTTTATAATTGAAGAAATCGATGTCAAATGATTCATCTACCTATCTTCTAATAAACTTCTAAGGCTGGATTTAAATTAAAGTCATTCTGACTCCATGCTCAATGTCCTATCTACTGAATCATCTATTTGCCTTAGTACTCACTGTATGCAAAGCATTTTGGTAAATGCTGGGCACGATGCAAAGATAAATATAAAATAGAACCTGCTCTGAAGGAAATTATATTCAAAGGACATTCACAAATAATTATAACTTAGGAAATAGCTTTGCATATATTAGAATATCTTTCACATTTATTAGTATTTTTCTTTCTGTCTAATGAGATAGGCAATGAGATAGCTACTATCTTAGTTGAGACTAAGTAATGAAAGAGGAATAGATGAGAGGAATATCATGGAGGTAAGATAGACAAGATTTTACAACCCAACATATATATTTGAGGTGCAGAATTGGAAGAATCAAGGATGACCCCAAAACTGTGAACCTAAGTAACAGAAAAGATGGTAATACCCTCATTTCAAGTTGATTTTTCTATATATTCTCTCTGTGTGGGAGCCATTTCACATTACTCTTTGGAGTAGGAGCTTTTTATTTTACTAAAGTATCCTCCTCTAATGATGAACCCCTATCTTCCCTGTTCCCATAATATGTTTCAATGGTGGGGTTCTTTTTTCTTTGCTGGTTCATTTTTTATAAGAGGTATTAGTGTAAGCACTTCTAATTGTGGGATAGGGGAATGGTGCCTCAAGCCTCCCTTTAGCTCTTCCCTCTGACCAGAATCCCAAACCAGAAGCTCCATTCTCCAGCAAGTGCCTTCAGCTGGCAGCATCCCTGGCCTCTGCACTCACCTGGTACTGGTTCCTTCTCACCCAGTGCCATGTCTCAGCAGCATGGTTCACTTTGTCTTTGCCAAACAGTCCAGAAGTGAAAGTCTATGTGGTCCTTGCTGAGGCTCTAGCCACACCCTGCTAGCCTGAGAGTTTCTACTTGATGTTTCTATGCAGCTAGCCCAAAAGTGTTTGCACTTCAGACAGGATAATCCCCAGTCTTGAGTCATTCTCGGGTTGTTTCAGAAGGTTCTCGGTTGTGCCCCACATCTTTTTGACTTTTCACCAATCTATGTTCTCCCTGAAGCACAAATGTGTTCTATTTGTGGGAGAAATCAGCAAAGCTTGAAATTTGCCAACCTACTCCATCATCCTCCCAGAATCCGCTCCCTCATATTGATTTTTGAAGTCTTGAAACCCTTGTAATCTCCCAAATTTATATTGAACTGGATTCAGATTATCTGTCCATTAGAACCAACCTTTCAAAACTATGACAAGTTGTTCCAGAATTAATCATTTCAGATATAAACCAGTTCTTACTCTCTAGACTCTCTAAACATTACACTGAGTCCTGGGTCTCAGCCACAGCTTCAATTAGCTTGAAAATCCCTGAATTTTTCCAGTCTCTCCCATCCCTGGAGACTCTCTAAACTCTTGAGGAAAACTTCTAAATTAATTATATTCCCAGGGATCTTCTGAATTGAAGGCCAGTTCTGGGCTGGAACAGACTGTGTCAGAATATTTAGAACCTCTAGGATTGGATGAGGTATAAAGTATTTGCAACATAATGTGTAAGTTATAATCAACTTTCTAGATAAATGCCACATATAAAAAAATTCAGTTACCCCAGCAGAGGAACTAGTCTACTTAACACTGCTCAGTGATATCTAATGTGATACAATTTTGTTCAGGTGGCTAAAACTATTTTTTCCAGAATTTTTTTAAAAAACTTCATTTTCACTTGATCAAGCATGATCCAAAGTAAAGGTTTGGCTTTATAATGAATTCTAATTTTTGGTGGTGTGATATTAGAAGAAGATATGTATCTTAGACATTAGCAAAAAGTTATACAATTGTGCCCTCCTCCCCCCGCAGTGGTCTATAATGTACAGAAAAATCAATCTAGTAGCATCAAATTCTGACACCATATGAGTATATATGAAGTATATATCTTAAGTTGTTATTTTTAAATAAAGTAAGCTACTTACATAACACTTTCTATTTTGTTTTTTACTATTTTTGGTATCTTATAAAGGACTGCCCTTCATACAAAAGATTTTGTCGTCAGTGTAGGTCATTTCATTATATTGTAGTATGAAAGTATTGCAAAGTATATAACGTTGATGGACTTATGTTATCACCTTCAAAAGAAGATTTCTAAAATTTACGATCTCCCAAGCTCAAAACTATCATACAGTCTTGGAGTGCTAGATCTGGAAGGTATTTTGATGTCAGGAGAAACTTCTTAACAATTTTACAACTATACATAAAATAGAATTACTTGCCTAAAGAGGTAGTGGATAGACTTCCCTCCTCACAGCCTTGTGTATCCTTGAAATCAGAGGCTAGACAAATACTTATTAGTTATGTTATACTGAGGATTCCTATATTGATGGTTCAGTTAGATGGCTGCTGAGGTCCCTTCCAAATCTCAGCTTTTATGATTCTGTGATCATTAAATCTAAACCCCACATTTTACCACTGAGGAAACTGAGGCCCAAGTCAAATAGCATTTTATGTTTTCATAACTAATTAGAAGATCTAAAAATGGAATAGAAGGGATTACTATTTGCTTCTCTTTATGTTACACAATCACTGAATTGAGAAAATAAAATTTGCCCTTGTATTTCCCTCATAAGTAAATATAAATCATCATGATATTTGCTTGCATCAGGATACTTGTATAACCATGTGCCTAATATTTGAGATGATTTCAGAAGACCCATAGGTACCATCTGTAAATAGAGAATGTTCCACTTGCAAAGTGCTTGTTCTGCCTTAGAGAGGTAATCATAACTGCATGACACCTCAGAAGTCTGATTTCAAATTTAACAATATTTTTTAAAAAATATACAGTTGGATAAAAAAACTGTAGTGTTCTTTTGGTTTTCTGGAGTTCTTGGAGCAGCCTTCGCTTCAATTGAGTAATCACCACAAGAATAGTCTGGTGTCCAAATCCTTTATTATCTCCTTCACAGTCTAGTTTCCTTGCCTGGAGCACAGCTAGCTTTCTTGAGAGCCTTTCAGATGGACCTTGTTCTCAATGAGGGAACAGGAGGACAGGCTAGCCACCAAGAGGCTGATGAAGATGGAATTAATCTCTCTGTGTCCGAGGGCTTGTTCTTCAGCCTCCAGACACCACAAAGGGGGAGGATGGAATGAATCTGTCTCTCAGTCCCTGCTGGCTGTTATATACTCTATTATAATTACATAATCGTAGGTGTCAATTTTGTAGAACTATATTAAGTACTAAGTACATGTACTGAACTGGAGAACTATTAATCACCATGCTAAACTAGATAACCGTTGTCTTATCAATTCCACTTAGTGAGTACCTTGTAAGAATCCTTACAAGAGTTCTGGCACATAACAATAAACTATAGAGTTATTCCACTAGCATATATATACATAAATTATATATATAGAGAGAAACATATATATACATATAAGTTTTTAAGTATATAAATATATAGAGAAGCATAAAATATGTCTCTATATTTCTACATACATAATATGTTTGTATGTATTTAGATACAGATATAGTATAGGTTTGATGCCAAACTTGAACAATTAACTGTGCCCAAAATTGAATAGGGAATAGAGAGTAAATTATGTTACATTTGGGAAATTGAAAAGTGCTCTGAATTCAACTACATTTTAATGTTGTTTTATTGCATTGCATAAATGATTCTTTTGGTACTCTATTCACTATGCATCACTTTCTGTAAGTACCCCCATGTTTCTCTCAATATCTCATTATTTATTTGTTACTTCTTATGATGCCATAATATTCCACACATCTCTTTCCTCTAAGTAGATGGATAGGGATTACATGTGTGATATATATATATATATATATATATATATATATATATAATCAGATTTATGCATAATGTATCCCAAATAATTACAACAATATCTATATAAGCATTTAATAAATGTTAATTGACATTGTCTGAATAGACTTCAACATATCACCAACATAGAATTTCAGAGATGACGAAGTATAAAGAATGCTGTTTAAAAGGCAGATGATCAGAAAAGAATTTGTTCTACCTGGGAACAGAGAGCACAGGACAACTATCAAAAGCTATAGCTATTTGTATTTGAAATCCATACAAGGTCATATGACTCCAACAATGAGCCTCCAATTCATTGAGTGTGCTCCCTATGGAGGATTTATGGGAGAATATATATGCGTAGTACATAATTAATAATCCTAAGTGAGTTAAGACCTGTGCCACAGATGAACTCTATCAAAATAATTTTAGAATATTGCCTTTAAGAGTTAGACTATATTTCTTCTATCAAATTTACTGGAAGAGTTGTATACATCCTTTGCCTCTCCTTTTAATCAATTCACTTCTTTATTTCCTTGGAATATGATTTCTGTCCCTAACACTCAACTGAAAAAATTCTTGTTCATATTGTCACACAATTTTTTATAGATGTTCCAACCTAAGCTAAGGATAAATGATTAATTTTATTGAATTGAATTTATATACTTTTTAGTAATTATTTGTTTTTTTTTCAAGGGATAATCAAATTGTTTAGTTAAAAATATGATAATTAGGCATCAGGTTTTTGAGGGAAGGAAAAACATGGATTTTTTAAATTTGTGGAGTTAAAGGGTTTTTTTTCTTTCCTTTAAAATTTAGTATTAAGCAGAAAACTTTTGACTCCTTTGAGTTCATTTCTCATTTAATAAAATGTCAGAAGCTAGAACATCACTACTCTGAAGTGAAAGTGAGAATGATGTTAAAGGAATACACTATCTTAGATCTGACAAGTTAAAAGTTTATGCCTTCGTTTAAGTTTAAGACAAACTCTTTAAAAAAAAGTCAATCACAGGAAAGACATTTACAAGAGTCGGGGCACAAGGTTAGTTAGTCTGAAAATAATAACACTTATACTCATCAAGCCTCAAGAACCACTAGGAGGAAAAAACTCACCTATCTTAAGTCCAAAACCATTTTTAAATGTTAGCATGAACCTTTTTCAGTTAAGCATAAAACTATGTATTTTTCCACTTTCAAGTTCAAATTGTGTTTATCAATTCTCCTTCCCATTTCTCCCAATGGAGATCTTCTTTTTAACTTCCCTGGTGACTAGCATAATACCTAGCACAGAATAAGATTAAAGATCTAGAGCTATAAGGATGCCAGCAGGCATGTAGTTCAATCTCTATATTATATATGAGCAATTCAGGACTCAGATGTTCAGTGAATTACCAAAGTCCTACAAAATAAATAGGAGAGGATGATTTGAACCCAGGTTCTCTGACTCCATAAAACATTGCTTTTTGGCCTTATTGTGTCATCTTGTTCATTAAATGAATTCTCTATTTCTGTTCATGACATCACAAAAGTCTTATTTTCCCAAGATTGAAATTTTGGAACTATCTTAAACACCTTCCCCATATCCAAACAGTTGAGAGATTTCCTCTAATTTGCTGATAAAATGGCAAATACCACTCACCCCTCCTTTCCATTCCTACTTCTCATTAAAATCCCATAATATCATTTCTTCTTAATATAGAATACTTCCCTGAAAGGCTCCCTTCAGTCTTTGTTTATACATGCCTTATGTTTTCTATTTCTTTATGTTATACTTTTTCTCTATATTTTTTCCTGTCTGCTATCATTTAAGGCCCCTGTGGCCAAAGGCTATAATTTAATCATCTCTGTGTTTCTTACAGTATCCAAACACAGTGACTTTCATTTTGTGTAAGCGATCAATAAAATAGTTTTTGAATGAATGAAATTTAATCTTATTAATGATTAGACTAACTTTGAAATAACTTCAATTCCTTTTTTTCAGTCAATCTTTGGATATTTTTTGAGATCCAACATTCTGAATACTGAAAATGTAACAAAAAAATCTGGTTCTTTTTATATGTCAATTATCTCTTTTATTGTGAATTTAACAAAAACAAACATCTCAAATACAAGGGAGAAAACCAATCAACAAGCATTTATTTAATGCTTACTATTTGCTAAGTATTATGCTAAAAAGAGAAAAAAAATGAAACAGTTGCCATTCTCAAAGATTTTATCTGGTATGAGAAGCAGCTTGTTTAAGAAATTATGAACTTTAGTTGTATGCAGTTTGTTTTTTAAGATATAATGTGTGTATAAAATTTAACATGACAATAACAAAATTTTTCTATTTGTATCCTCTGTACTTTTTATTCATTTGATTTACTATCTTTGGGGGCAGCTAAGTGGCGCAGTGGATAAAGCACCAGCCTTGAATTCAGGACTGGAGTTCAAATTTGATCTCAGATACTTAACACTTCCTAGCTGTGTGACCCTGGGCAAGTCACTTAACCCCAGCCTCAAAAATAAATAAATAAATAAATATTTGATTTAGTATCTTTCAAAACATTTTATAGATGTCATCTTTATTTTTATTTTTATTGTTACTCTCTAATTTTCTCCCCCCTTATTTATGAAGTAGTAGCTCTCCTTTATGACAAATATATAGAAAGAAGTAAAATAATCAGCTCCATTGACCATGTCTGAAAATTCATCTTATTTTGGGCCTCTAGCAAGATTTATGTTTCAACATCTGTCTTTCAACATCTAGTTTCTTATTTAAGTCTTTACCTTTCTCTCTACTTCTTTTTCTTTTTAGTCTTTCTTCCTACTTTTGTCCTCTGAGATCCAACATAACAAATCCAATCTTTCTTCCAGAAGATAATGCTACAAATAATCAGCTAACTATTTATATGCCTAAATAAATCTTTTTATCTTCAGATTAAGAATCCTAAATTGCTTCAAATGATGCTCAAGTAATATGGTGCCCAGGCCCTTCAACATACTGATTTCCTTTTCATCAATCAGTATTTTCCTAAAATGAACAGCCCAACTCTCTAAGTAGGACATAATGCACAGGGATTCTTAGCCTTTCTCCTGATTCCAAAACTAATGTTCTTTCCATTTCATTTTTCTAATTTCTCAAGTAGTAGAGTTTAACTACAGCTTTTCTTTCATAACATTATTGTAGAAGAATTACATCACTGGTATGTAAATATTAATAAATGAATTAATCTTCCAGTAGTTTTTCAAACAGTTCTCATTAACTAAACATTTCATCTTGGAGAAGTCTCATCAACAATAAAATTAATATTGGTAGGTGGATGAAAAACTGATTTTCAGCAACCTCTACTTCTCTTTCTGCAACTCCAATACTTTTTTTAAGTTTTCATAGAATTGGGGGGCCATTTGTTCTTCCCTGTTTTGTGTCTTGATGTGGCATTACCTAATAACCAACTTGCTGCTAATTAGTCTCCCCAAGTTTACCTAAGCTAAGTCTTTCATGATAGATGCAACATTGTTACTGTATTTTCCAGCATGTGTCACTTTACTACATAACAGAGGAATAATCTGAATATCATACTGATATTCATGAAACATTAAAATATCTAAAGGAGTATGTTCAGTACAATATATGGACATGGACTTAATACAACTAATGGTATAGATGAGCTGGAATCCATACCAAAGAAAGTAGTAACCACATCAACAAAATCAGACATCCTTACTAATGCTCAAGCAAATGTTGATGTTATGTAGGAGTTTCAATTAATGATGGAAGAGGAAGCTATAGAAAGCAGAAGTGTAAATTTTTACCTGCAGTTACAGAGTAACTTTGGACAGTTTTGCAATTTCATTAGCTTGATTAAAAGTAAAAACTGAACAAAGGGTAAAGTTGGTAGGAAAGGAAAAAAGCTCCTGGCTCTTTCAGGATTACATTAATGATCAGATAATAAGTAAATGAGAAAGAATCTATTTGCTAGATATGGAAGCAATATATATATATATATATATATATATATATATATATATATATATATATATATATATATATATATATATATGAGCTGTGATCATCCTGGACAGCAAAAAAAATGATTCCAAGGAGCTTGTACAGCAAGAAGGATGCATCAGTCAGGAGTCCAAAAAATGGATAAGTTTTATTTATGATCATAGCTAGGTAGTTACTAGCCAAGGATTTGGGTTGAATAGTCTAGGGTACACAGCAGATCTTATTGTGGGATTTAACTGATCCTCATCACAAGTTTCATCTTCCTCATTATTAATTTAATCCAAGCTTTCCCTTCCATCAGCACTTTCTTCATTCCCTATTTTCCACTAGATCTTACTCTATATTCTTTAGTTTCTTACCAAACAACCCTTTTATGCTCTCACAGTCCCACTCTATTATTATTTCTCAAAAGTTATTTCCTTTCACCACAGGAGTTTTCTTAGTGGTTTGTTTAAAAAAAATGGAGGTTGGGATGGAATAGAAAAGAGTAATAGGAAATGTCAGGGCTACTAAAGCTCAGAATAAATAGAAACTGGCAAAGAATCTAAGGACAACAAAAAAGAGCATTTTGGGTTTAACCATATCAGAGAAAAGGAAGACAGAAGAGAGATAGAACCACTTCTCCAAGTATGTAGGACAATGATAACAGATGATAGAGAGAAGGCAGAGCTGCTCAACCGTTATTTCGCATCTGTTTTCTCTGCCAAGAATCCTTGGACTGGAAAGGAAAGAACAGAAATGGCTAATGGGGAATTGCTACCAAGGATAAATGGAATGAGAGTAAAAGAGCTTCTAGTGGCTCTTGATAAGTTGATCAATTGATTGACTGCCATATGTCAGATACTATACAAATAAATGGGTATAAAAAGACAAAAATGAAACAATCCCTGCCCTAAAGGAGTTTACATTCATTCCTTCAAAGGATACTATGGATATTTGTAAGTATATATGAAATAAATATTAGCATATTGAGGGAGAGATGTATAAAGAAGGTACTTATAGCTGGAGAGTTCAGAAAATAGTTTATGTAGAAAGTGGGATTTTCTTTAAGCTTTGAACGGAACTGGGAGTTCTAATAGTTGGAGGAAAAGAGGAAGGACATTCCCAGAATTAAGGACAGTCTGTGCAAAGGCAGCAAGATTTGAGATAGACTGCTGTGAAATAAAGGGTAGTGATATAGCATAAGGATGAAAAAATAGGAGGGAGCCTTGTAAAAGGCTTCAAATGCCACACATAAGAGTTTGTTTTTGATCCTTAATATAATAAGGAGTCATTAGAACTTATTGAAAGAGAAAATGACATCGTCAAACCTGCTCATTGGGAAAAATCACTTTGCAGCTATAATAGTTGGATTAGAGAGAAGAGAGAGTTGAGGCAGAACAGAAAAGGAGGCTATTGCAATAGCCCAGATAGGAGGTAATGGGAGCCTGAATTAGGATGGTGGCCATATCAGTTCAAGTCATCTGGCCCACATAAACTATATGTTCAAGTAGAAGAAGTGAAAGGGAAAAGGTATAAGTCTAGACACTATGCTAAACACTTTACAAATAATATATCATTTAATCAGGCATAGAATACAGAGGCAGCTGTGATTACTAAGCCACAGTAACAAATCTTTGAAAGATTATGGAGAATGAGTGATACACACAAAAGTTGAAAAAAGCACATTTCCAAAAAGGAAGAGAATACTCTTTAAACCATAGGGCTAAAATGGGACTTTGACTCCTGGCAAAATTCTAGAATGTTTTATTAAAGGAATAGCTAATGCTATTTAGGAAAAAAACATAATGATTATGAAAGGCCAACAAGAATAAATCATGGCATGCTCTCACTATTTGAATTTAGTAACGATAACAACAATAAAAATAACATCTAGAACTTGTATAACTCCTATTATATACCAAGGACTATACTATTTTACAATTATTATCTCATTTGATCCTCATAATAACCCTGGAAGATAGATGCTATTATTATTTCCATTTTAGGGAAGCAAAAATTAAGTAACTTGACCAGGATAATATAGTTAGTAAGTACATTAGGCTGGATTTGAATTCAGGACTTCCTGACTCCAGGCCTAGTTCTCTATGCTCTGTGAATTTTCTAGTTACTTCATTAATAGATGAGCAAAGAGCTATAGATAAAATTTACATAGATTTTAGCAAACTATTCAATGGAGATGCTTGAGCTATTCTTATAGAAAGAATGAAAATATGTAAATTAGGTTTAGATAAATTCAGAACTGGTTGAATGTCCAGGAAGAGTTCTATGAAAACTTTTGAAAGGAATCTCTAATGGAATATCTCAATGCTTTGCGCTTGGCCCTATCTTATTTAACATTTTTATCAATAATTTTGGTGAAAAGATAGATATTATGCTTATTAAACTCTCAGCTGACACATACTTAGGAAGATTAGCCAACACACTGTCTGACAGAGTTGGAATCCAAAAAGCTCTTGGCAATCTAGAACACTGGACTAAATTGAATTGGATGAAATAGAATGTCATATAGTGGACAGAAAATCAGGAATACCTGGACTCAAGTCCTGCTTCTGACATATACTGGCTCATACTTAGTACCCCCAGACAACTATCAAAGGCAACAGGTTGCAGACTAGGTTCTAATCTGCATTGCTAGAGGGAGTTTCCTCACTGAAAATTCTCAATCTCAGGGAAATCACAAGTAATCTTCTCAAAAAAAATAGATAAACATAAAATGGTGGGGGTATGAAATGATTAGAAAATAATTCAAAAATCTGGCAGAGGTTAGGGGAATTCAAGCTGCATATGAATCAACTTTATGATGTAGCAGCCCTGAAACTAATGCAATCTTAGGCTGTTCTAACCTTGATAATAAATGAACACTCATTTATTAAATGCCTAAAGTGTACTATACTTTGGCCTAGGGGCTGAAGCTACAAATACCAAAAATAAAATCATAAGAGTATGCAGACATAAGGAGGTGATAGTCGAACTTTACTTAGCCCTGGGCAGGACACATCTCAAGTAGTACTGTGTTCAGTTCTTGGAAATGCATATTTACTAAAGACATTGGCAAGCATCCATAGGAGGACAAACAGGCTGAAAAGTGTTAAGGTCATTGTTGAAGAAACTGAGAGTGTGTAGCCAAGAGAAGAGAAGATATAGTGGAGCCATGATAGTTGTTTTCAGATATTTAAAGAACACTCATGTGGAAAAGGGATGAAAGTGTTTGGATCCTACCTCAGTTGGTAAAAAAGAAGTAATAGAAATTATAAAGAGATGAATTTTGGTTTAATTCATGAAAAAATGTTCTAATCATTGAGACTAACCATAAAATGGGGGATGCCACAAGAGATAGAAAATTCTCTCTCCCAAAATATTTTGAAGCAAAACTGGATGGCCACTTGGCAATATTATAAAGAGATTCTTGTTTAGATATGAGAAGAATTAGAACTTGAATCTCAACTCTGAGATTTCTATGTTTCTATTTCACTGTATAAGCTTAGGAGTTTATGACAGCCAGCTTAATTTACTCCACTTATATAAGGCTTCGAGTTGCAGTTGCCTTCGGATTTTCCACTATGTGGAAGGAAAGGTATTAGCAGCAAAGCAGACAACCAGGATTAGCCTAAGCAAGGGTGATGGCCTGAAAACCAATAACCAGAGTGAGACCAAGCAAAGGTGACCTGCTTTTCTAAGACAACAATTCCATTAAAACTCCTGCTCTTTTCCTTTAGCCTAAAAAACTATACCAACAACAAAAAAACAGGAGGAAACTATCAGAAAGAAAAGACTTACAATCCAGAGTCTGGGGTTCAAATTTGGTCCTTAAAGCTTACTAATTATTTATCCCATTGCAAATCACCTGTTCTCTGAGTCTCTCTTATATAACAAAGAACTAATACCTATCCAATCTATGTCACAGGGCTATTGTGAAAATAAAAATGAGTAATAAGTGTGAATATTCTTTGGTAGACACAATGTATGATAGGATATCTAATAATAATAATAATAATAATAATAATAATAAGGCAAAAAGGCAGCTAAGTGGTGCAATGAACAGAGGATGGGACCTAACATCAGGAAGATTTGAGTTCAAATTCTGTCCAAGACACTAGTTGTATGACCCTGCACAAGTCACTTAACCCTATTGCCTCAGTTTCATCATCTGTCAAATGATCTGGAGTAGGAAGTGACAAACCATTACAGTATCTTTGCCAAGAAAACCCAAAATGGGGTCATGAAGAGTAGCACCTGACTGAAATGATTGAATAACAAAATTGTCAATTCTCCTGACATGGTGCTAGATCTTTCCACAAAACAAGTATAGAATCATCCCTACCTGGTATTTTTTGCCTTCTTATTGCATTCTGAATAAAGGGTCTCATTGCAATAACTTAAAGAGCTAAGTAATGAAGAAACTAGAACCCTTAATAGTGCTTGTTTTGTTCCTTTCTGATAATAGTTGGAACATATAAAGCACTTTAAGACTTGCTAAGTATCATGTGTAATAGCATTTGATCCTCAAAATAATAACGAGGTAGGTGTTATTATCTCTCATTACACATTAGGAAATGGAGGCCAAGCAAAGTTAAATTACTTGCCCAGGATCACAAGGCTAATAATTATCTGGGGGAAAGATTTAAAATCAGGTCCTCTATATTCTAAATGCAGAACTTTTCTTTCTCCTCTCACTACACTAATTCTGAAACTTCTATTTATCTGTTGAGAAACTTTAGAGCTTTTTTTGGTGGAAGTTTTGCAATAAAATTTCCTCATATAAATATTTGTTTAAGCTTTGGACATCCCAAGATATGTGACAGTCATTTAAGCATTTCTCTCTGATGTACCTGATGTGAAGGTTCTCTGGGAATTATTTACTCCATATTGAAGGACTCTGAATATTAAAGTCATTGGAGTTTGCTTCTTTCCCCAGAGAGAAGGTTGATGGGTCTGTAGAAGTCACTTTGTGACAATGCACTGTATTCTGATTTAATGTTGATGTACCATATGGTGCACTGTCATGTTTCATTCTATTATCCAAGATCTTAATAAAAAAAAAAAAGAAAGTTTTTTCCCCTCAGTGCATTTTCAGAGCTTTCATAACTAAATCAAATACCATAATTCCCCATGACAATCTAAATAGAGGTAACTGCACCATGCATAAGACTATGTAAGCTGACCAGTAAAGCCATTTTGGCCACTTGGAGAGACTCCCAAGCTTTACTCTCAGCTGCTGTGAGGTTATCTTTTGAATTTCACAAGGCAGTGCTTCCATGAACCATGAAAGGCTAAGGAAAATGGGGCACAGAGGCAGGAAATGAAGAGAGAGAATATAAAAGCCTGGCTCATTTAAAGGGGAAAGCTATTCCTATCCATCCTCCCCTTCAAAAAAAAAAAACATTTAAAATATCACAACAAATTCAAGGAGCAAAATAAACTATGCTCTTAAAGCACACTTTTCTTTCAACTTTAATTTCTTCCTACTGAGTTCATCATCAAGTTGCTTTCTTTAGAAAGGATTGCTGGAGGAAAAAAACTTTTTAAAAACTCATTTAATACAGAAGCCAATTTCCACTAATGCATTCATAGCATGGTATCCTTGCTATTTCAGAGAATAAATTATATGTGTGTGCACACAAACATACACATACATATGTGTGCATCATATAATACATTAAGCATTATATATGCATATGTATATGTATATACATATATAACCATATGTGTATATACTTATACAAACATACACACAGATATTCATATCTCCCTTTGTAAGAACAGAAGAAAATCATCTACAAACAGCTGCTGTTCATTTTCTGGAGTTGCTTTTCTGAGTAGTGGGAATCATTCGAGATACTGATTATTTATAACAACTGTAAGAGAGGTAATTGTTTCAGATAGAACTGTTTTTCTCTTCAATTACATAAAAAAATTGTTCTTAACAGATGTGAAACTTATAATGCAACTATAGGCAGCCTGGATTTCACTTTTTAAAGAGTTATAGGTAATATTTTTTTCTTATGTATTTAGCCTGAAAAGGAACTAGTCGAGTTCTTCTCTTAATGTTAAATCAGTGAGTTATTTAATACAGAAAAATCCATTAGTTTTGCCCTTGGGATTATATTCTTTTGGTGCTCAGTAGGGAGGTTTTGTATGGATTGTGTCGGTCAGGCTGACCATCAGTTTGGTGTTGAATGATCACATGTGTCCTAAAGAGACCTAAAACTACTTTTGTCTGTTTTTAATGACAAGGAGGAAAGGAGGACAATGTGTTGGAAGCCAAAGTGGGCCAGAGAATGAGATAGCCTTGACAACTAAACTGACTACAATATATTCATCACAAAGGCAGAAGACAGATAGAAAAGTCTTATGTGAACACTTAGGATCAAAAATATCAGTAACAAAGTAAATCTTAAAATGACATAAATATATTCTGAAAAAATTAGAAATCAAAAGACAATGTATTAATTTCCTGGGATCCCTAAGAAAGAATGGAATTTAACACTGGTGAATATGGGCTTAAATAGATCACAAAGATATCTCCTTATTCATATATTCTTCAGTATAATTTTGTGTAAGTCTTTTCCAGACAAAGCAGATAAGATGAAAATTCTTCACATACACATACATACACACATACACATACACATCACATGCATGTACAAGAAATGGCTAGATGTTAAACTAATCATAGATAATAACCACATTTGGGCAGAGTTTCTACCTTTCACAAATGAAACACAGTTTCTGTAACCACTGAAACTTTAGCTAAAAATGAATAGATAGATTGTTCACTAAAAGTTAATTTTCTACACAGTACCCATGAGGTCATAATAGTGCTTACCAAAGTAGGCGTTGGAAAAACCTTAAAATTTATTATCAATTGGCAATTGTTACATGCAGATTCTGCAAAGATCTAAGAAATGATTTTATGTAGATAAAACACACCATATTTTATCTCCATTTACACCAAAGTAATTTCTCCTCTTACTACTTTATGTGATAGTTCAAGTACCAATGAGTGTTAGGTGATTATAATGATACTTTCTGTGTAGTTATAGTTTTCACAGTTTATTTTTATAATAAGAAGGCAACATGATTTATCAGAAAGTACTTAGAGACAGGAAAGACTTGGTTTTAAATTATACCTTTAATATTCTTTAGCCATTTGCTCATGGTCAAGTCATTTACTTCTCTGGGCCTTTGTTTTTATATCTATAAAGATAAAAATAGGATAATAATTTTAAACATTTTACAAGACTGGCATAAGGATCCAATGAGATAACATATGCACAAAATTTTGTAAACCTAAAATACTCTATTACAATAGCTGTTATTATAATTAAAGTCCATTCTCATATTTCATGTGATGTTGATCTTAATAACTTTGTGAGGTAGAAAGGATAGATTTCATCCAAAGAAATTAGAACTATAGATTGAGAGCTAAAAGGTAACTTAAAAGCTATCTGTAGAAGGTAAACGACTCATTTTAGCAATAACGAACTGAAAACTCATGGGTATTAAGTGATTTTCTCAAGATCACATAGGTAATATATCAGAGAAAGGATTCTAAGTCAAAAGCTCCTTCTACACCTAAGAAAATATACATTTCATAAAGCTTTTATATGTCTTATTTGTAGCTATTGTTTGGATGGGGCAGTTAGGAGGGAAGGGAAGAAGAGCCATTTTCTTCTTACGTTCTTCCCTATATAATGTATCACGACTATAGATCACTACTGTATTCATCCTGAGAAAGCATATTTTTTTCTTTCAGAATTTCCAACTAAACAAGTTATGGTGTATAAATATAATGGAATATTCCTATCCTCTAAGAAATATTTCATATGATAAATGCTGAAAAGCATGTAGAAACCTCATATATAAAACTTATATAAACTGATGTAGTATAAGTAGGTGGTACAGTGGATGCAGTGTTGGACCTTGAGTCAGGAGACTCATTTTCTTGAGTTCAAATATGGCTTCAGACACTTAACTAGCTGTATGATTCACAGCAAGTTACTTAACTCTGTTCGGTTCGCATGTAAGATGAACTGGAGAAAGAAATAGCAAAGCACTCCAGTATTTTTGCCAAGAAAACTTCAAATAAAATCATGAAGAGTGGGACCCAACTGAAATGACTGAACAACAAAAATGAATTAATACAAGTAGGGTAAGAAGAACCAGAAAAATTATGTATACCATTACTATAACAATGTAAATGGAAAGAACAACCAATTAAATTCAGTTCTATGAAATTAGTCTTCAAAGAAGAGGTATAAGAGAGGACTATGAGTATAGAGCACTACATATAATGTAGTTTCAGTTAATGGATTGCTGAATAGCTTGCTTAATTATCTTTTTATTCTTTTTTTAGTCTTTTATTATAAAGAATGGCTTTCTAGGAGATATGGAGGAGGGATATATTACATAGTACAGGTAATATAAAAACAAAATGTAGAAATAATTTTAACTCCTACTCTTAGAAATTAGAATTTATTTTCTAGAATGCTATCCCATCAACAGAAATAAGAACAACTTTCTTTAGGCTACTTTATGCCCATAGGGTCAGAAAGAGAGAAACCTCTTACTCTTTCCTCTACTAATCTATAACCTACGACTATAACAGTAGCATAATTGTGTTTTTCACTGAGGTTTATCATCCTAAATAGTACGCATTTGGATTGCTCTTACTTCATTTTGTTTTAAGAGTTCTAGCTTTTCAAATGATCATTCTCTCCCATTTTGCTGTATTCATTTTAAAATGTTCTTCATTCCTTCATCCTTTCTTAGTAGTTATCACTTATTCATGCAGAAATATGAAATAAGTATTAAATGTCTTTTTAATCCTTGACAATTTTAACTGTAAGGATTTGAGAGCCATTTCATTGAAGTTTTTGTAGGTAGGGGGCGGGAAGAGAACTTGTTTCAATGCATTTAATTTATACTTCTAAAAAGGGAATATTATATAATTGCTAAATCCAAACACACATATTGAGTCCGTTTGTTCTGATAGGCAAACAAAAGTCCCTTAGAATGAATAGTGGTAATATTAGACCCACAAGGATATTGAGGCTATTTTGACAGGGTCCTCTAGTACACTACCTCCTCATTAAACCCATCCAAATCTGGGAAGAATAGATTTCTATAATCCCTAAAGCAGAAGTGAGGTCACTAGCTAATCTGACTTCACAGCAACAAAAGAACCTCAAGGGATGAAAAAATGTCCCCTGATGAAAGTCCACATTCCTTTGCCTAAACAAGCCTTTCACACTTAAGCAGGAAAAATGTGTTGGTTTGACTCTCTTAGCCAGCCTACAGTAGCATGTGACCATCAGGCCTTTAAAGCCTTTTGTGGATGATATAATGATTAACTGACCGTTCAAATCCTAGAAATGTCACATTAGCAGCCCCTATCAGCTCCTGGGAGAGGAGGCAGCAGAGTGTGAAACTTGAATTCCACAATGGACCCGAAAGAATGATTAAAGTCACAAGTGATTCACAGCAGCTTATAAATGAAATCCAAGTTTGGCAATGTTATCAAGGACAGGGGGCAGGTACTGGAAAGTAGTAACACCAGGCTTGTTTTTGTTTTTATTTGTCAATAAACCAAGAAAAGCTACTCCCCTAATGGAAATATTAGTTATCTGTTGTAAATTTTGGAAGTGAGTACTATTTTTAAATGTTTAGGGAGGTTTTCTGATGATAAATATTTCAAAGAGTATACTATTAATTCAAGCCAATCAATAATACAGCAAAACCCTGCAGCTAAGTTACCAAAAGAGAAGAAATTTATTCACTAGATGCATCCCCAATGAAATCCATATCTAAAGGTTTAGAACTATAGATAGCAAGATTTTTACCAAATATTATTCATTACCCAAACATTACTGAAGTGATAGCATGTCATGACTTTTTAATTCTTTGAGTAGAGAACTGAATACTTATTTGTGTTTCTTGAGAACTTGCTCAAACACAAGGGAGGAACTCAACATCATCAAAGTGTCTTTTGTCTAACTTGACAGGAAATCATCCTTCAAGTGGTCAGACTCCAAGCAGGATCTTGTTTGAAATTCTAAGGGCCCAATAAACTGAAGTTTTTCAACTCAAGGAATTGCCGGACTCTAGTGATTTTTTTTTTTTGCTTTACCTTTTGACACCCTGGCAAACCCATGTGGACCTCTGGTAGAATGAGCAAAGCAAAGAGTTGGCTTGGACTTGGCATGTCCTTGTATTTCTGTGGGTTGATGGACCTTACAACCACGGTGCTGTCTGTCACTCCTACGCCCCTCAAAGAACTGGAAGTACAGCTGTTGGACAAGACACATTTGCACCATCGAATGAAAAGAAGTTGGGTTTGGAATCAATTCTTTGTTCTGGAAGAATACACTGGCACTGACCCTTTGTATGTTGGCAAGGTAAGAATGACAACATAAAAATAAAACATGCACTATGTGGGGATGGGAGAAAGAATCAGTAACAATGGTAAATTTAAATGCAACATCAATCAACTTTATTTCAGGATCATGAATATAAAATTTATTCACATAAGTATAGACATTGTACTTTACATATGGGAAGCACTTTATATATGCTTATTCGATGAAGGGACATTATTTTATGCCAGAAACTGTGCTCTATATACCCAGATATAGTTACAAGGACATATAGTAATGCATCCATGATAAGTAAATGATGTCTATGAAAATTGAAAATTCATCTTAGTTATTTACTCCCTCTCATATAAATGTTTTGGGATGATGCCTGATCATAAATATTTCAAAGAGCATACTTTTAATTCAAGCTAATCAATAATACAGAATGGTTTATAGCATGTGGAGTGTGACTACATACATAGCCAGCTATATATAATACCTGTGTCTGGGACTTGAAAAAGTGCTTAACATAAGTGAAATGAGTTTTAAATGTCCTTTTAATCCTCAACCATTTCAGTAGTTGACAGCCATCTCATATGAGCTTTTACACAGTAGAAAAGGGAAAAGCAAACATTTTGGTAGACAGATGGGAAAGTATCACTTGTTTTGTTAGATTATCTGCCAAAGAGCTCTGTTTCCCGACCTTCACATCCCAAAGGCAAGAAGAAGCAGAAATAAAAGTATGGAGGAGAAAACACTTTCCCAGAAAAGTAGTGAGCTTCCTCAGTGACAGTAACAACAAGCTGATGTGAGGGAGGAAAGGCTATAGAAAGGAAGCTGCCTCCAGGTTGATGCAAGGTAGAGAAGAAGGAAAGCCCTAGGGTAGTATGGCAGGGCAGAGAGAATACTATACTTAGTAAAATTAGAAATATTAGGTTTGCATTCTTTCTGTCTTTGACACTTACTAGCTAGGGATCTATGAACCTTATTTTTCTCCTTTGTAAAGTGGGAATAAAAAAATACAAATGAATAATAAAAACATATATTGAGTGTTTTGAATTAGCTAAATAAGGTAAAAATGAAAATAATCCCCATCATGAAGGATATTCCAATAGGTAGAGACAATATATAGGATTTATCAGCTGCAAATAATGCTTTTAGAACCGATTTTATACAATAGTAGTGAGGCTTAAATGAAATAACACACATAAAGGGTTTAACATGGCAGGTGTGTCAGTTACTATTATTACAAAAGAATAAGAAGGTCGGTGACTACAAAAGGTAACAGGATATTTCAGACAGAGACCATGTGGGTTCCTAACAATGATGATAACAAAAAAGAATATCTTGTATCTATGTATTTTTTCATTTTTAAAAGAGATGTCTACTCATTACCCCAGGTTCTGATCTTAAAAAAAGAAAAAGAAAAACAAGTGTCATCACTACATACAGACTGTAGCCTTAGACTTCAGAAACTTTTGTAGACTTTTAAAAATGGAATTACAATGAATTATTTTTTGTTTATCTTGTTTAAAATGCTGGACTTTCTCTTATTTTATAATTGATTTTTAATCAGAGAACTATTCAATAAAAGCATCAAAGTGAAAGAATATTTGAGCTACAGAACTAAAGTGAAATAAAAAAAATCTATTAAGTGATAACTTAAAGGTAGATGATTGTGGCTATTCTCTCCCCAGAACCAGAAAGATGTTGTGAACCTGTTACTAGGAAGGAAATCTTCCAGAGTTTAAAGCTTCAGAAATGCCTCTCATCTTCCATATTCAACCACTTACCAAATTTTATCAATAGGTCCTCCTCAGCATTTCAAAAATCAATTGTTTCCTCTCAATTCCCCTTGGTCTCAGCCTAGTTCATATTCTTATCTCTTCATGCCTAGAAAAATCAAACTTTTTTTTTTTTATCTCTAATCCACCTGACACACTTCTGACACATTCATCTTCTTAAATGCAGTTTTCATCATGCCATTTCCTTTATTAGGAGCTTAATATACCTCACTACAGATTATTATACAAAACTTAAACTCTTTTGTTTTCCATCATTTGATCATCTCCACTACCTATCTTTACTGACCATCATTCTCTCTTACTATTCCCCAATAGATGTTCAAGAACGACTTCACTTCCTCCTTGAAACTTTCCTCACTGTACTCCTTTCTATAATGATGTTCTGAGTCTCTAAAGCACTTGTTTAACCTAAATTGCTTTCCACATTCATGTTTGTGAATCTCTTTTCTCTAACTCAGGCATTCTTAAGGTTTTCTGCATTAGTAGTCTAGTGAAGCCTATGGACTCCCTATCAAAATAATGTTTTTAAATGCACAAAATAAAATAAAATGAGTGTGAAAGAAACCAAAGGTCAATAAGAATAAAAATATATTTTACCTTCTAAGTTCACAATTTCCCTACAATCTATACATGAATCCTTTATCTATGGACTCTAGGTTAAGAATATTTGCTCTAAATAGATATGTTTTGTGTCACTGCAGGGGAAAAATAAGTATAAAAAATGAATAAATAGCAACGATACTATATAAAATAAGTGAAGGAACTATTTTCAAGGACTTTTGTTCCTTTTATTCTCCTCTTGTTTCCTAATTATACTCCTTGGCACAAGTGATGGCTCAATGCTCTTTGAAGGAGAGAATGGAAATCATTAGATTGAAAGTAAAGTGAAGACCTCAGAATTACATATATATATATGTATATATATATATATATATATATATATATATATATATATATATATACATATATATATATGTATGTATATATTAATTATATAGTATCCTCCTCTCTCAGGACCAAAGAATCCCAAACCCAGGCCTTCTCTATAAATTTCAGAAACATCAAGCAAGGGACTAAATGGAACCTATAATCATTGATGGGGAAAGGCAAATGCAAAAGTCCATCATAGTATTTAGAAGTAGAAAAATGGAATGATTGTACTAGAAATAATAATAGAATCTGGAGTTAAGCTCTGCATTTAAATCCTGTTACTTTCTATCTGTACCTACCTTCAACCCTCCGGTTAATATCCTTGCACTTCAATTTCCTTATTTGTAAAATGAGGGATTCAAAAATAGATGATATATAAGGTCCTTTGTAACTCACAGTCTATAATCCTAGGACAGGAGCAGCAGCCAGGTTAGCCATATGGTCTCTGCTCCCAACCAGTGGAGTCCTGGTAGATCCAGTTTTTCAGAAGAAAAAGAATACACACAACAACTTCTTCTAAGTTTAATCTGAATTAAGAACTTTTTCTCCATCACTCAGTTAATAAATATTTATTTAAAAGCCTACTAGGTGTCAGGCACTGTAGTAAGTGTTGAGGATACAAAGAAAGGGAAAAGGCAATTCCCTTCTCTAGGCATTTACATTCTAATGAGGAAGAAAACAAATACAAAGTAATTGACAGGGAGGAGAAGCAAGAGGGAGAGGGAAAAGAGGAAAAGAGAGTATCAGGCATGGGTGGGTCACCAAGGAGAGGAGGATGATAAAGTCCTGCAGTCCTAGTGTGTCTACCTTAGGCTTTTCCTTAAATATTAGATCTGGAAAGAGTTCTCAGATGCTCACTATCCATCCTCTCTAATTAAAAGGAGAGAGGGCCCCCAAGGGCAGGGGGTGCTGGAAAAGTATGAATTTCAAAATCAATTTGGTCTTCCAGGAAGATGAGTTTCTGGAGACAGTGGTAGGTATTCCAAGTGAGCAGCCATGTGGGAAATGAATCTATCACTTTCATAAGTCTAGAAAATTAACTAAACAATAAACCAAACCCTGATTTGTAGCATTTGCTGATTTCTGGGGTATAAATGCTCACACTGAAAATTCAACAATTAATTCTCAGAGTCCTTTCAGGCTGTCTCCAGCACACTCTTACTACCTTCAAGGGCATAGGAGATGCATAGGAATTTCCAGTAGTTGGGTGCTACTCTTGCCTTTTCTTTATTACCAATAACTCAACAAGCATTTGTATTAAGTCCCTAATATTCAGGAACTGTGTTAGTCCTTGGGGACACCAATACAAAAAACATGCCTGTCCTCAAAGACCTTATATTCTACCAAACAATTAAATCAACTTCATATAGCTCTCAAATAAGGAGTCAGCTAGCACAGTGAGGAAGGGGGCAAGTTGGGACCCCAACTCCAGCCCTAGCTCCAGCTGATGTGGATGATGTAGACACCAGATGATGGTAGGCACTAAAACTTGGGGTTCAGTCATGTGAAGAATTCACAATGGCCATTCTCTCTGGCAAAAGGTAGTTTTATTTAGGGAATAGATTACAGAGAAAATGAAGGGATAGAGTAGCCACCAGTAATGTTAAATATGAAATAGGGTGGAAAAAATATAGGAAAAATAAGTTCCTTGGTGGAACTCACAATTTTCCAGGAGAAAGGAAACATCCATGATATTGGGGCATGTCCTTAACTGACAGGCTAAATCCTAAAAAAGACTTAGTACCCTAAATAAATCATTTTACCCCTCTTTATCCTTTATACTTCACTTTATAAGGTGAAGAAGAGAGGATGGGAAGTATAGTGTAGTAGAGATACTATGTGGCATGGGGGATGGACATCGCAAGGGAGAGTGCTATGGCAGACTGACTCAAAGAAAGGCAGTAGCCATGGATGGCTCAGAAGTAGATTTTATGGGGAAAATTTAACCTCGGGGACATGACAGGGATTTCTGACAGGACACAACAAGGTGAGACTGCTCAAGACCTCTACAGATGGTTGGTCTCAGGGGTTTGACATAACTTGGATTTCAGACTGGAGGACCTCCTCAGAGGGTGGGAGCTTGGAGCTGAACTGATCTCTATCACAGCTTTTTCCCTGCCTGCCCCAGGAAACAATTCTATCAGTACTCCAGTTTCTCACTGCCAGCTGCATTAAGCCATCTAAGACCTAATAATAGGGATGGAAACTTTGAGTGCCTGGAAGCTATTTGGTTTTGCTTTGGTGAGTAGTTATGTGCCCATCCCTTGGCCCTGAAGACCCAGACCACCAAGTAGGAATTACCTGCTGATATAAGTGAGTGGAAGCTCCATAGTCTTGAGGGTGTCTTCTGGGACCAGAACAAAGGAAAGTGTTGTTATATCTGATTCAAGTACCAGTTAGGTAACTGTAGAGATATCCCTATGATGGGGAGAGGCATGGAGTGGGACAAAAGGTCCTTATCACACAATGGCAGTCTGGAACAAGGCTAAATTATTGATTCCTATGCTTGATTATATGTACATATGAAAAGGCCTTATATACTCAGTGTTGTAAACTGAATTGAAGCACTCCCTCAGGAGTTAGAGTACCTAGATACAAATTCCACCTCTGATAAAAATATATTAGCTGGATGATCCTGGGAAAGTCCCTTAAGCTCCTTGCTCTCATCTGCAAAACAAGGATAAGATGGCCTCTATATTTAGAATATATCCATCAGTTTTTCCAGATATTATTTTTCTTTCCTTTTGGCAGGTAATAAGTGTGTATTTAACTCCCTGCAGCTCCCGGGATGTTTGACTTCTTGTCTCCTTGACCTTCCTTCGACGTCTGTTTAGAAAGCCTGCCACTGTATTTGCTCATTTCAAGAAGAACTTCTATAACAATTAGCAGCAGTAATTGGTGTTGCCTTTATAGAATCTGCACTGAACTTCCCAGGGACCATTAGAATAGCAAGTCCCAGCTAGATTATATTGACATATAAAAAGAGGAAAAACCACAGGAGGCCTAGGGCAGGTTCTAAGGACCAAACTCTTACTAAAGTCAACAATGTTACTGGAAAGGACTAATCCATAGATTTTTAATAACAAAGCAGTTTAATTACTTTTTTTATATTTTTCAAACCAACCCAATTTTTAGTATTCTGAAAGTGCCAGCCTACTACCTTTGAAACTTTAATGAATTTAGAGTTCTTAGACATATGGGCACATTCACTTATGTCACTCTGTCCTGCAAATGTTTAAAAGAAATATGAGATTTGCTTCCAGGATGTACATGGGTATGTTCTGCTGATTACAGCTAAGAATCAATATTGAATCATTTTCAACTCTGCTACTGATTTGCTTTGTGACCCAGAGCAAGTATGTTAACTTCTATTCTTCAGTTTTCCCTAGAGAATGTGTATACCTGGAAAGCTCATACAAATGCTATAAGCTCTAATTTTAAAAGTCAGAGAAGTATATTAAGTTCTCTAGGGATATGTACTATGTAAACACAAAATGGTAATCTGCTCTTCCTTATACCGAGGACTCCCCTTATTCAAGAGTAAAAATGCTTCCTCTTTGTCCCTTTAGAGTCTTTCCTTTAGCCACCATGTTATTAAACTAAAGAAGGGAGAAACTGCTACCTGATCTATACATAGTAGACATACCAGCTAGAGTTCCTATGTTCTTTTTCACAAAGAACAACAGATAGATACTTGCAGACTTACAGAAAAGGTACAGGAAAAAAGGAAGATTTCTTAAGGGAAAATAAGACCAGCTTCTTCAGGTAGAACTATACACTATTTATTATCTCCTATCACTATAAGGGCAGCTAGGCATAGTGGAAAGAGTACTGGACCTGCATTCAGGAAGATTCATCCTCCTGAGTTCAAATCTTGCCTCAAACATTTACTATCTGTGTGACCTTACTTCCCTCACCTGTAAAATAAGCTGGAGAAGGAAACAGCAAATCACTCCAGTATCTTAGCCAAGAAACCCCCAAATGGTGTCATAAAGAGTCAGACATGAGGAAACAACTTCCTAGATTTTCCTAACTTCTTTTTCCTCCTGCATTTTGTGCAGTTCTTTTAATACAGACCTATTTTTTTTAAAACTAACAGAAGATTCAGTCTTCAGCAATAAGAGACACTTTCTAATTGTTGTCATAGCAATACTCCTTTGTGATCCAGTGAAGAAAAATAGCTGATTGTTTTGAAGTTTTTTTTTGTTTCTTTGTTTAATAATAACAATAGGCTATAGCTTTATCCCAACAGATAATATGAAGGCCATAGGAACTATGTTCTGTGGGCTCAGGTAGGGAAAGAGAATATTACATAACTTTAAAAGGAAGATCAGAGTTTAGCACAAAACAATATCTTTCCATTTAAATATACAGAAAAGGGTTTTCCTTCTTCTCTGAATAGATGCTTTTTAAAAAATATATTTTTAGACCTGTGATTTCATTGATGTAAAGAACTCCTACTGAGCAAAGTCTCTTTATCAATGAAGATTTGCAATCTAAAGCCTTAGCTAGTAATCTAGGAATACTGAAAGGCTGTACCAGTTATCCTGGACCCTACAAATATTATATCAGAAGAAGGTCATAAAGCCAAATTATCTTAACTCTAAGGCATCGGATGTGGAGTTCTAATTAGATGGGAGTTTAAATCCCATCTCTGCTCTTTATTTTTAGCCCCAGTTCACAAAACAGTGAAATTAGGAAGTTGGACAAGATTACTTACAAGGTTTCTTCCATATTTACATTTATGATTTCATGATCTTCTAAATAACATCATCAGTCATGAGGAACAGGAGGAGAAAAGAAGCCTACTTAATGAGAAAAAGTAAAGTTGATTTCAATAATATGAATAGCTAACCTTTTATGAATATTTTCTCCTTTTAATATTTGCAACAATTATATCAGCTGGGTGCTATAATCATCCATACATTAAAGATAAAGAAACTTCTCTACTCTCAGGGTTACATGGCAAGTAAATACATGACGTATTACTAATTTGATGGACCACAGATAGTAGTACACACAATAATTCAGAAGAATTTGACAAGCAAAGGGAGATAAAGACATAGAATCTGCACTGTAACATATCCTTATCCTAATTCTTTTAGGTTGCATCTTAATATACATGGTAAAACTGGTATTGAAGATAGTATAGATGGATTTATGCTATAGACAGTGAGCTGATGCCTGAATTAGGAAGATCTGGTTTCAAGACCTGATTCTGGCAAATATGTGCAATATTAGTCAAGTCAAGTCTTAACTTCTCAATATACTGGGCAATTCTCTAAAATCAATTTAATTAAGATTAATCAATTTACTAATTAACTGCTACTGAGCAGCCTTGATACAGAAAGGTACACAAAGGGTCAGACATAACTGAAACAAGTGAATAATAAAATGGAAACATAAGAAAATTAGATCAGCAAAGATGGTTGACCAATATGTATTGAGTACCCATATTACTATGTAGTATGATTTTATTTTTATTTCTTTTTTCAATTTTCAAATTGTTATATAGAATGATAGGAACTTTCTAGGAATGATTATACAGATTTCTCAAAAATTCTCTGACTTTATCACTATTTTAGAATTTTATGAGATTATGGAGGCCATCTTGTCCAATTTATACCTAAAGAAGAATTGCCCAGCAAAATCCACTTATATAAACTGTGCTTAATAAACTTGGGAGTTACTATCTCAAGAAATAACACATACCATTTTCCAAAAAAGACCTATTATTGGGAATATCTTTCCATTGAGCTGAAATTTGCCAACTCTCTCCTCTACTCCACCCCCTTAATTTGTTTTAACATGATTTAATTTTATTTCTTACTTTGCAATCTGTTATTGCCTAAATTAAGCTCTTTCAACTTGTTATAAAGAATTGTATGCTTCTTCTCTAAGGTATCATTCTTTATTAAAGGGGGGAATAAATATAGTCTTCAGTTTTAACCAAAGGCAGTTCCAACACACAGCAGAGTTACAAATAGGATGGATTTCTATTTATGTATAACCAGATCCAAATAGAATAAGTATCTACTGTGTAGAGTCAGAGTCATGCCCCCATGCTTTCTGCACTGTTTAAATAGAAGGTTTCAATTGTGAGAAATAATAGAACAGCATGCTGGATGTAGAAGTGCAAGAACACCATATTTTAAATAGAATTTTTAAGTGGGGAAAAATACTTGATTTTTTTCTCACTCTGTTTTATTCTCTTATTTCCCTCCTTTAGATAAAACATGGCATTCTCTAGGCAGCAAAATAGCTGCTTCCATTATTTTGTAGTGAGTCAATCTGAGACCCATTCAAATTCAGCAATAGTCCCCAACCTTCTTGTAAAAGAGTGTTTTATATGTATTTTCAGGTCTCTTCTATGACTCTGTACCCTTTAATTACTAACAGGCATCTATCTTCATATTTACACTATACTAGTAAATTCAAATAGTCAGGTACAGCTTTGACCCTCTGTGACCATGCATGGAATTGCACTTACTGGAAGAATCCAGTTCATGTGTTCCCCCTTAACCCCATTACAGCATCAGAGTTCTAAAGGGAGACAAGAAAATCTGTGTGTGTTAATACCCTTCTGGCTAAACATGTATGGCATAAATGACAACATCTGTTGTCTTTTTTTGTAAATTAATCATAAGAAACTCTTCACTGGAAAAAATGTTAGTACTAACAATCTGGGTCACATTGGAGTTGGCAGCAATGGACTGAATTTAACCATTGCCCCAGTCAATGGTTATTTACTATTGTTATTGCCCCAATCAAAACTGAACTCAAACTCAATGTTCTCTTCATTACAGCTTGGAGGTAAGTTTGAGTTCTCAAGGGCTTGGCTAAAGTAGTCTAAGCCCAGCAAGTTTTATCAACTGGAAATTCTTCTGCTCCTCAGAAAACAAAGATAGTTTGAATTCAAAAAGGTTTTTCACCAAAGGATTAGCCACTGGGCAATAAACTCCTTTGTCCATAATAACATATAGATATAGCATTTATATAGTGCTTTAAGGTTTACAAAGTTAACCCATTTGATCCTCACAACAACCCTGTAAGATAGATGCTAAAATTATTCTCATTTTATAGATAAAACTATGGAGGCAATTTAAGGTTGATTTGCTTAGGACCACACAGCCAGTAAGTGTTTGAATAAAGATTTCAAATCAGTCTTCTAGACTCCAGGCCCAGCACTAGCTACTGTTACATTTAGCTATTTATTATTATTATTGTATCAATTTATATTGCTCTTATAATTATATCAGTGTTTCTCAATGCCCAAATTCATTGTGTTAAAACTCACAATACAGGGTCCAAGATAATAACAATGTATGTCATTTCCTTAGACGATTATGAGAATAATGTTGAAAAAGTAATGTAGAGAAAGTGGTACTTCTTACATATGTCAATTCTTATTTATACATGTACTCAATCCATTACTCAATCTAATTCAATAAGCACCATTTAGCATCTTATGGGCACAGGATACTTTGCTAAGACCTAGAAATAAGAGAGAAAACACACACACACACACACACACACACACACACACACACACACACAAATAGTCCCTGCTCTCAAAGATCATTCCATTTTCAGTGGGAGGATGGCTACACAGCATGTTAACATACATGTATATATGTAATCATTTAAAGAGAGAGAACATTAGGATAGCACATGAATAGGAGCTGTGTTCTAGACACAGAGAACGTACTATACAAAGATACAAAGGTGGGAGAGAGAAATCTGAGTGGAGTAAATAGAGTACTTGAAAAGTAGGAATTTGAATAAGCCTAAAAAGGTAGCTAGATGCTGATTGTGATGACCAAAATCAGGGCCAGCAAATATGGTAATTCAGCTCTCTCTGAACAATCAGCTCAATTCAGACCCATGAAGATTCCCTTGATTCTTGGTTCAAGGGGAAACATCATCTTGTTCAAGGAAAGGATGTAATCATGGGGTTGAACTGGCAACCATGCAGTTAAATTCTATATCTGTCTACTGACAGATGACATTAGGGGATGTCATCCTCTTCTTAGCCAATTTGAATCTTCATAAAATGAAATTTTCTTGTAACATTGATTCCCAAACACCTTCTTTAAAAAAAAATTGACAAAAATTAATTTTCTATAGTTCAAGTCATTAAATGGCAATTTTGTGATTGGTCTACAGAAATATTACTGAGGTAAGCTTTTGGGCATGGGGTCTTATTTTAAATGAAACCTCTTGTCTATTCAAGCAAATAAAAAAATTATTCCTTAGGTTTATTCTCTCTCTGGATTTAGAAGTTATACTTCCTAAGATTCCGGATACTATAGTTCTAATGGAATTTTTTCCAGGTAACAGTCAATGCCTTGACCTTGGAAGTTTTCATGTGTGTTTTTAAAGTGTCTTTTACAGATAATTTAGAGTATATTTTTCCAGCTTTTAAGCTGATTCTTTTATATGTCCTTATTCAATGTAAAACAGTATCTGTAAATAAATGCTGATAAATGTTACCAAAAAACTACCACTTTGTTTTGAAAAGCATTAAAGAATTCTGGCAGAATTGAAATTTAATTTGCCAAGTTTCATTCACTAGATATGCTTGTTTTCTTAATAGAATCTTTCTTTTCCTGCAGCTTCATTCAGATATGGACAGGGGTGACGGGTCTATCAAATACATTCTGTCAGGAGAAGGAGCTGGGATTGTGTTCACAATCGATGATACTACTGGAGACATCCATGCAATCCAGAGACTGGATAGAGAAGAAAGAGCCCAATACACATTAAGAGCACAAGCCCTGGACAGGCGGACAGGCAGACCTATGGAGCCTGAGTCAGAGTTCATTATTAAAATCCAAGACATCAATGATAATGAACCTAAATTCCTAGACGGACCTTATGTAGCCACTGTGCCAGAAATGTCCCCTGTAGGTAAGATGATGCGAAAGACTCACTGCCACAAATAACAACTGGCATTTAGACTACCCCTAGTGCATCCACTGAAGATGAGAGATTATGCAAAATTTACAAATTTTAAAGTAAAATTCAAAAGGTCAGTAAGACCAGATGATCTTTTAAAGTTTAACATGAAACCACTTGACTATAAGAATTAACTATAATTTTAAATAAACCTAATTTCATTATACAGTTCAGTTTTTTTGTTAATTTGATTTTTTTAATCTATTTGGGAAAAATATTTTAATATCACAAAAGGAGAAAATAAATATGTGAGCTGCATGTAAAGATTCCATCAAAGGGCCATGGGACTGTCTTGTCTACTTGTGATAGATAGATAGATAGATACACATACTAGTTTGGTACAGGTATGTCCAAGACACTAAAGTAGTTATGAGATATGCCATAGAAACCCAAAAAACTCAATCCTCATTGAAATCCCACTCAACACTTCATAGTGTAGTAGTAAGGGCCACTCAGGACTACTGTCACTTCTTCTCAGATGTGATGTTAACAAAGTTCCACTCTCTTTTTCTCAGGTACCTCAGTTATTCAGGTGACAGCAACC
Source organism: Sminthopsis crassicaudata (assembly GCF_048593235.1). Classification (NCBI taxonomy): domain Eukaryota; kingdom Metazoa; phylum Chordata; class Mammalia; order Dasyuromorphia; family Dasyuridae; genus Sminthopsis; species Sminthopsis crassicaudata. The sequence continues at coordinate 302,460,832 of NC_133617.1, read as the reverse complement.
GACGCTGATGATCCAACATATGGGAACAGTGCCAGGGTAGTATATAGTATTCTTCAGGGTCAGCCATATTTTTCCGTGGACTCTAAAACAGGTATTATCCTACAACCAGGATTAAAGAAGTGTGATATGTTTCCACACTATTTCCTAACCATCTAATATGGGATGAACTGCTCAAAACCAAACCCTCAGTCAATTAGAAGAAATTTATTAAGAACTTTTAAGAAATTTATTAAGGCACTATGGTAGGAGCCAGGGATACAAAGAAAAAATCATGAAGTTTTTTAGAGTTAGAGGTCATATTGAACTCACACTTCAATAAATAAATCCCTTCTTTAGCATCCCTGAGAAGTAATCATCCATCTTATACTTAAACAGTTCTAGTGGATAAAAACTCCATTCCACTTTCTAACAATTCTAATTATGAATCATTGTAATTTTCCTTGTAATTTTAAGTTACAAGGGTCCTAGTTTTGCTTTTTCAAACACTGGTTCCTCTCGTAGTATGTGCATTTACAGCCAAAGATAGCATTAGCTTTTTGGCTGCTGTAGCATACTGTCCACTTTTAGTGAACTTGTAATTCATTAAGATCCCCCTTTACTTTTTTTTTTTAACATAAATTGCTATCAAGTCATATCTCTGCCATTTTGAATTTAACATTTTTTCTCAATTTAAGTGCAAGAATTTCTAGAGATATAACATTTGGAATTGAGAAAAAAAGAATACTATTGTATAAATAAAAACATGTATCTCATAGGATCATGTAAAAACCTGAATAGAACTAAAAAGCCTCTTTTCCTGCCTCTCCCAACAATTTGCCATAATCCTTAAAATTCCTGCTATTAGAGTCATGAGTTTGCTTATGAAAAAGGCATCCTGATGAAATAGAGATCACAGAAATTGGCATGAGAAGAGATCTAAATTTCAATTTCATCTCTGTCAGTTAAAAAATTGCTGTGTGATTGTGGTCAAATAACAAACCCCCCAGCCAAGCTTTAGTTTCCTCATCTCTGAAATGATTGTAATAAAGCTTGTCCAACTTATCTCATAGAGTAAGACAAGCATAATACAAATGTGAGTTGTTTTTGTTCAATTGTTATCTTTCAGAAGTTATTACATGAACAAAATCACATATTAATCCATGAAAAGAATTGTAAAACATTATTAGAACAAAGTTTTGTTTTTGTTTGTTTTTTTCTCCATCAAAGATAGTAGAACCACCACCTTGAATATTAAAATCCTTGAAATTCTTTCAGAAGAAGTAAAAATGGTTCTAAAGAAAACAAAGATAGAAAAATGCACACACACACACACACACACACACACACACACACACACTTATAGTAAGGAACAAGCTCCTGAGAACTCAGGGTCACTTCCATGCCATAATGAAGCACCAGAGTAAGATTCCAGCTTTGACTTGGGCAATTGCAGAATAGTTAAATTCAGAGTATTGCTGCCAACTGCATTGTGACCCAGATTGTTAGCACCAGTATTTTTCCAGTGAATACACAATAGGAACATATATAGATACACATATGTGTATGTATGTGCTTATGTATGTATTCCATACTGAATGTGATACATTTGGAAGGGTGCTGAAGATGGAAGAATAACAAAGGTATGAGAAAATTCTCAATTATTTTTGATTATTTTAAAAGTGACCAAGAGTATAATTAATTATTGACTGTTATGCCTATACAAAATTACTATGGGGGTGATCTGTATGAATAGAAGGAATGCTGATAAGACTATTAGTTGGGAATTAAGAGCTTCTTACAAATGATATTCAATAAATTGACCCCACATTTTACTACAATTGACTAAAAATAAAGAGAATATATGAAACATAAGATATAGAGAATATAAAATCTTATTATACTTATTGTTTATTGATTATAAAAAAACATTCAACTCCATAGAGCAAAATGTCCACAAAAATGAGTTTCTTTTATACTAAGATGGCTCCCACTAATATATCATTCAATTCAAATCATTCAAAACTCCTTTAAAGAAGTAACCGTGATCAATGACTCTTTAATAACAAACTTAAAATCTGATCTGAAAGGATCAAAATATGGAGATGATGGAAAAGAAATAGCATAGAATCCATGTCAAAAATAGATTTTTGATAATTGATTAGATAAGTAATGCTTCTGTTTATAGATATTATTATTTTAAATATACCTAGCTCTAGGATACTTTAATGCCTCCAGAACTTCTATAATCATTCACAAAAGTTTGGCCTACCTATCCACTCAATAAAAACTAATTGAAGGAAGAATGTCAGTTGCCCAGATTTCACCAAGAATCTGAATAGACACTCCACAGAGTTTATCAAATAATTTATATATCAAAAACAAACAGTCCAAAAGGGCAAGGAACTGGGCCCAAAGTTGATGAGATGGAGAATAGGATGATTTGCTTCTTGAAAATTGCAAAGCACTTTGAATCCATCCATGCTTGCCACACCAGTGATGGCTTATCCTGTTAATACAAATATGTTGCCAGTGTTACTATAATCCAGCAAGATCCGGAATATCACTGCCTCTGAATAATTGAGGATGAGAAATGTACAGTGAGCAACAGAAATGTGTATGGTGGATATAAGCAGATTTCAGCATATAACTACTGAGGAACTCCTAGGATGAACAGGAGAATTATGTAATTATGCAAGAGCAAAGGATGTCATATGGACAGCCAGAATATTCCAATGGTATCCTCATGATTTTGGGAAAAGATGAGGAAAAAATCTCCACCACATTGATTGGAATACCTATAGGAAACTCTTTGTCAACATGGATGAGACTCATATAAGAAGAACAGGCAAGAATGCATATCTGTTTATTTAGAGGGAATTCCCAACTCAGTAAGTAATAGACCCATTTAATATCTTCATACTAGAAACAGAATGAATGTTAAATTAATTTAATGAATATTAAATATTAAAGAGATCTTACAACCCAAATAATCCAACACCTTATTTTTATACATGAGTAAACTAAGATCCAGAGTTGTTAAGTAATTTGACCAGTCAATCAATTAATTAGTGAAAAGACTGAAACTATAACTAAAGTCTCTTGATTCCCAGACCAATATACTCTCTGTAACATACAACAGTATGATAATAGAAAGTAAGATCTTCCATAAAGAATGAGAGATCAGTTTTTAAATGGGGAAGAAAGGTTGGGAGCATGTGAGAATGCTTCTGATGAAGAAAAGCCTCATGGAATAACACAATATGGAAATTAAAGAAAGGGGTGGCAGACATAGAATGCTTCAGAGAAAAAATCTATTTTCTCTGCATAAGTGAAAGTAGGGAGGATATCACAGAAAAACTTGATATTATTATTATAATTAGTATGATTAGTAATTAGTAGTATTAGCATTAACTATTAGAAATTTGTAATTTTTTCCCAAATCCTAAAGAGAAATTTTATTCACAATGCACTGAAATGTAAGTAGACAGAACATTGGAAGGATGGTATTAACAAATATTCTATATCCTAAATAAAATTACACATTATTTTGATACCTTCAAAGGGATATCTATAAAATCAAGGTCAAAATCATGTGAAAAAAAAATGACCCAGGAGGGCAGAGAGAGCATTTAAAAAGAAGAAAGTCTATATATTTCATTTTAGAAAGTTACCAATGTAATTCAATATGAATATTATGAATCAAACTAGAGACTGTTTCTTCCTTTTTCATATAAAAATACTATTTAGTCACAAATGAGATTATAAATCTTGAAATGAATAAACCTTTCATCTTTTTTTCATGTCTATACTTAGTATTTCAAATGAACAAAAAGAACATATTTCCCAATTTGTTATTGTCCACTGCTATATAATGGATCTGTAGCAGGATCCGAACAATATATTCCGATGCATTATGATTTCAATCTCATTTATTTTTTAAATGAAGCCCATGTCATCCCATAGCTATTTTGCTATTAATTGAAGAAATTTATACTTTATGCATATTAAAATAAACAACCCATAGAATATCCTTCATGTCTCAGGTTTACTGAATGTAGTAAATGGTGAGCTTGAAAGTAAGCAGAAGAAAAGCAAAATAGCAAAGAATAAAAACAAAGCAAATAGGAAAATTTCTTCCTGAATCCAGCCTCATCTTCCTGTGGACTAAGGAACTGGGAAGCAGCAAGGCAAGAAAAGGTTAATTAAAGAAGAGGCCATTTTTACTACAAAGGTCTTTAAAATTAGAAAAAGAAAAGAGGAATTTCTTAACCATTCAAGGAAAAATAGCTCTGAGATGCTCTCTTCTTGTGACCAAAAATTCGTTATCTTTCCTAAGTGACAATAGGCAGAAATATTGGTTTCAGTTTCCTGGGTTTATAAGAAAAGTGCTGCTGCCCTCTCATGTTCCTTTTCAGTAATGTGACCAAAAGGAAAAGGTCTTATTTGAAACTGACTTTGCTGGAATATTTGGGGATTTGGGAATAAGTTCAATAACATTTACTAACCTCAATAATATAAGTAATTTCTATTTTGATTTAATACAATACATGACCCAAGAACTATTTCTTTTACCAAACTGAAACTGAGATTTATAAATTGCCTTCTTAAGAACAGACTTTTTGCTATCCTGCAGGTGTAATTAGAACAGCACTCATGAACATGGACAGAGAAGCAAAAGAATACTATGAAGTGATTATACAAGCCAAGGATATGGGAGGACAGCTTGGAGGACTGGCTGGAACAACCACAGTCAATATTACCCTCTCTGATGTAAATGATAATCCACCACGATTCCCACAGAGTGAGTCTATGTCAAATATGCCTGTAGAGTCTATGTTAGGCAATACTGGGATGAAATTGAGATCTGCTCATGAATTTTAAATCTCTTTTCCTAGTTTCTCATTAAACTAAATAACTTTTAAGACCTCATTTACTAATTTTATTTATTAGAAAAGATACGGTCACAACTTACATAGCCCTTTATTTTTTATATACCTGTTTATTGTACACAGAATGTTAAAATGTATTTTCTTCTATAATTATACCTATTTAAATAAAAATAGCAATAATACCTTTATAATTTTTAAATATTATTTAGGAAACTTGAAAAGAAATCATAATTATTTAGGGGCAATGTTATAGTGGAAAGAGAGCATAATGCTTGAAGTAAAATATAAGCTGCTTGAGAAAATGTTTTCTACATGTCTTTGTACTCTCTTGCCTATCACAGTGACATTGACAAATCAGATGATTAAGAAATGCTTATGGAAATGATTTGAATTGAGTAGAAGTCAGACAATCCGGATTCAGCTATATAACATTAGACAATTCTCTGAACCTCAGTTTTCTAAAATTGAGGAAATTAGTCTAAACAAGTTCCAAGATCCATTCCCTTTTTTAGATCCTGTGCCTAGGTTTACCTTCCAAATGATTTTGAAAAATAATGCGATTCACACAAATTGAATAAAGTTTAGAACATATTTTCCCCATCAATATGTCCAATTTTATCCTCTTCTTAGTCACATCTCTCTTCTAGACCTCAAGTATTAGAGCAAGGTTGTCCATCACTTTAGGTTTAGAATTATCATTTGATCAATATTCATTAAACACTATATTTCAGACATTATAGAGAATTCAAACACATAAGACACTGTTTACTCTCAAGAAGCTTGCAATCAAAATGGAAAAATGAAAAAGGTACACATTTTTAAAAATCAAATAATGATAAGCTATTACAATATAATTGGCAAATAAATACTAAGATAATATATAATATGATATAACATGATATTCCATGATATGATACAATATAATGAATGATATATCATTACATATGACATTAAAATGCCACAATGTCATATAATAATATAGCATAATGTGATATATGTTAGCATTTAAAGGGAGGCAGGGGGAATTGCTCCTACCAGAAAGGTAGAACTTGAATGTGGATTGAAGAATAGAAAGGTAGACACAGGGAGAAAGGAGCTAATTCCTATAGGATGAAGTCGTACTGAGTCAATTGATTAATCAATCAATTAATAAACCTTTATTAAGATGCTGTTTTGTGTTAAGCATTTTGTTTAGTGTTGAGGATACAAATTCAGAAATGAAACTTTCCTTTTCCTCAAAGAGCTTAAATTGTATTAGAGAGATAATACATGAGTACACACAAAGTAATTTTGGATGGAATTAGTCAACAAGCATTTATTAAGCACCAATTATGTGTCAAGCACTCTGTTAAGCTCTATGGATACAAATATAGAGAAAAAGAAAGACAGTCCTTACTCTCAAATTACTTAATTCCAACAAATGATGGCGTGAGTGGCAGGACAGGAATGATGGAGAGGTCCATAGTGTAGCCTGATGAAAAATGAAAATATGGCTGATCTTAAAGCCTCCTTTAAATGGAGATTCTGGAACAAATTGACCAACCAGAAAGAAAAGGTCTAAGGGTACTTCCAAAGTATGAATTAGATCTTTCAGAAAGTAAAGTTTTCTGGGGCATCAAGGCTAAATTCAGAAAACAGGAATGCATAGTAGAAGAAAGCAATAACACCTAAAAGATATTATAAAAAGGCAATCATGTTCCTTTTCAGTAATGTGACCAAAAAGAAAAGGTCTCATTTGAAACTGACTTTGTTGGAATATTTGGGGATAAGTTAAAATCTATGTCTATTGTGACTATGCCTTTGCTACTAAATAAAGCTAGTGAGTGAGATATGAATTATTTCATTTAATGAGAAACTAGAAAAAGTATTGAAATTTCACACAAAGAATTTATGTTGAGCATAGAACTTCAGAAGAGTCTTGAAGTAAACAAAGGATTGAGGGAGGTGAGAAGAGAATGCATTCAAAGCAAGGGAAATAACTAAGAAAAAACTATGAAAACAGATAGTGTATCATGTGTGGAAATCACCAAAAAGGTCAGTTTGATTGAACCATAGAGTTCTAGAAGGGAACTATACAAAAATGGGCAAGACAAAGTAGAATAAATTCATCAATTTTCCAAAGGGAGAAGTCGTGGCCAGATAATTAGGTTAGAAATAGATTATAAAGAACCTTAAGTTCTAGGAGAAAGAATTTTGACTTGACTTTGTGGCCAATTATAAACCTTAGTTATTTTACAAGGGAATGATATGATGAAAGGTTGTTTTAGAAAGATTTATCCGAAAGCAGTTCACATGGAGGATTGGAATGAGAAGCTAGAAATAAGAATGTGAATGTAGAGGTTACTGGGAGAAACTACTACCTTCCAGGCATCCATGGCAAGTGCTGAAGATGCAAAGAAAGTCAAAAGACAATCTGTTCTCAAAAGGATTACATATTCTAATGATTAATGTCTTTGTAGGCATGGAACACTGGATCAGGCATCAGGAATCTTGAGTTCTTTTTAAAGCTTTGTCATCAACTGTCCATGTAACCCAAGGCTTTACCTTACCTGGGTTTCTGTTGCTTCATCTTCAAAATAAAAGCATTAGACAAAATAACAAATATCCCTTCCAGTTCTAATACAATATAAACTGACAAAATACGTATGTAGGTCTTACTCACACAAGGTATGATAGTCCAGTGTTCCCCATAACAGATCTTGTTTCATAACAACTTATTCTTCTACTTCTAAAGTGACTGGAATCAGAAAACCAGGCACTGTTGGCACATCACAACTATTCCCCTTCAGCAGTTTTGATTTGCCAAGAATATGGCTAAGTTCTCATCATACAACACAATGAGTGCTTTGATTCAACCTCCTTTCCCAAGTTGTCTTAAAATTCAGGGCCTCTATATTCAGGCTTTGTTGCAATTTGGGAAATGCTTTAGGAGAGAAGCCACATTCTTAGGAAAATGTGATTGTATATTTTTCTTCATTATTTAGTTATGACTCATTAAATGATAAGGATTGTAAACAATTTAGCTTCCTGGAAGCCAAGTATTTTGACAAAGATAAATATTCATGGGTTTAGAAACAAGGCAGATTGGATTCTATGTCATGTTGGAGAAAAGGATGCCATTACCTTGAAAACAGATGAAGTCAATGCTAGCAGGGGGATACTAGGTAATCCTTTCATAATGAAAAACCCATTCTATACTCAATGATTTGCACAGACCTGATACCATAACCCAGAAAAAAAGATTGGAGAATTGCTCCAAATATAGGCACCTAAAAATGCTATTGGATTGGTAATTCCATTTGCATTCTATTTATATACTTCAACTGGGACTTAGGGAAATTCACTTCCTATCACTCTCACTTCAACATGTATGATTTACATGACCTATAGTACTGGGAAAGAACTCCCATTCACCAGCATGAACACCTATTGTCCTACCCAAAGAGGGGAGATGTAGGTGTGGGCAATGTCTGCAGAACAAACAAGTGGTTAGATTTTAAGATCTATTCTATTCTTCTTTCAAAGGCAGTTAATAACTTAGTTGATGATGCATTGACAAAGCTATTTGGAGAGATACCTAAATTTAATTGAAAGAAGTAAAAGACTGGCACATAATGAAAATTCTTCCTAGGCCAAAAATAACATTTGTACTTTAAAAGGGGTAAGGGACACTCGCTGGAAATTAAGATTATTTTCTCTCTTTCTCTGTCTTGCTGCTACAGCAAATTAATTTTGGATAGATTGTATGCATCCCATTTTTACATTCTTGGGTGCTTTGATTTGCTGTTAAGACTTGCAGAATTGGGGGGGGAAAAGACTTATAGATTGCAAGAGATAAAAGGTTCATTGCATATTATTAAGTCCAATCCTGTTAAGGACCATGCCTAAGTGTGACGGGGCAGGTCAATTCTCCAAAAGCCTCCACAATTGAGAATCATAACTCTTGAAGGAATTGCAAATCAGCCTTTACTAACACGATGTTGCTTGTGAATTGGGAATAAAATAAATTGAAGGCAAGAGGGAAGAGGAGAGAAGTCAGAAAATGAAACTGCCTCTCCATCTCCTTGTATCATTATTATCCTCTCATATGAAGGGATCTATTCTGCTGATCCCCATCAGCCACTCGTGGATTGCTCCCATAATACAATCCTATGATTGAATAAATGAGGAACTGTGACTCAAGCAATTTAACATACATGTACAAGGTTGCTTGTACACTGAGGCACACTGACAGGCTGATTCAAGCAACCTTTCTTTGAAACTCATCCAGAAGAAACAAAAGAGAAAATGTATGGAAACTATTTTGTAAACCTTAAAGCACTATGCAAACTCATCATCCTTCCTTACAGGAAAACATTGTTGCTCTACTTAATATCAGTATATTTTCATATTGAGATATGATTGACAATTTCCCCTTTCCACCTCTCTTTCCAGAGCACTACCAGATGAGTGTGTTAGAATCAGCTCCAGTTAGTTCTACAGTAGGTCGTGTATTCGCCAAAGATCTGGATGAAGGAATCAATGCAGAAATGAAGTATACCATTGTGGATGGAGATGGCCTGGACACCTTTGACATCAACACAGATCCAAGTTTCCAAGTTGGCATCATAACAGTTAGGAAGGTAGTATATATCCTTCTATTTGATCCCCCTTTTTTAAACTTATGGATATATATGAACTTCTGATCATTATCATTCACTTTTATATAATGTTTTGTGGTTTACAATTAAGTAGTAATGACAATATGAAAGAATAGATGAACGAACATGAACTGAGTGAGATTATGTTGCAAAAGTATTCTATTAGGGGGAAAATATTTTTTTCTATTCCTTGACAACTTTCGAAAATTGCCTGTGTCCTCATTTTACACAGAGGGTACTAGGTCATTAGAAAAGTATATAAACATGTCATATCTCTATACTAATTTCCCAATTCACTTTTTACCTACTTAAAAAATCTTTGTCATTTAATTATCCAATGATGTGAATGATTTGATCAATATTTGCACTTGAATAGCACACATTTTTTACTCCAGTGTACCATAAACAACAATAAAGTGAGCCGTAAAATTATTTATGCATCAATAAATAATATGCAGGAGATTTTTTAATTGCTACTTGAAGATCCATAAATGCTAATGAGACTTGAAGAAGCTTTATCAAACATGACTATTTAACTTATTATTAGTTCTAGGTAGGATAACACTGAGCCCAACAAAGCATGATTCTGAATATAGGCTATGGACCCCAACTAAAAGATAAATTCTTTCTTTTTAATTTTTAAATTTGATTAGCTAGGAAACTGTACTCTTAATTTTAAAACTCAATGAATTATTCTTTAGAAGAATAATAGGGATTTGACCTGTGATTTCATCAGCATAGTAATATCAGGTGAAGAAATTTTTTTCATCAATGCAAGTCAGCACCTTCTCATGGTCTTAGAGTGCTTTAAGTGACTTGCCCAGAAAAACTCAGTGAGCATAATTTCAAATCTGGGTGACACTTGAACCTAGATCTTATGCCAGCTTGCTATACACTTTATCACAGTAACTCTACAAACTCTTTATTTTCAAATATTTTGAAAGGTATGTTCTTTTTCAAAAGATTTGAACCTCATAAAAAGTCTTGCCTTAGAAGCAAAACAATAACTAGGGCAGGGTGATCAGAGGTTGTCCCCACAATGCCGAACTATAAAGAGCATCGACTGCACTTAAAACCCTTCAGTAGAATATATAAAAAAAATGTTCAAGACTTTCTGATTCATGGTATCCTGAGATCTTTCCTCAGCTTCAAATGAATATGTCTTTAGGAGTTAATTTGAGGCTTTCTTTTGTATTTTCTCCTTCCCCCTCCTCAAGTGCAAAACCTGGTTAGTTATAGTTCTGGTTAGAAGATAGAATTAACTGAGCTTATATAGTTTTATAACATGGAAGGAATTGAGCAATTAAAAGAGAAACAATCAGACAGAAATACAGACAGAGTGTGTTGAAGCCAATTAAAGCAAAAGTTGGTTTATCCAATTACTATCAACTAGAAATGGCTATTAATCAGCCTGACATTTATATACACTGTGATAATTGGTGTTCAAAATGATGATACTGAGGTTTTTGCAAGACCCTAAAATACCTTCTGCATCATCAAAGAAATGCTGAATACAATTTTAGTATCAGGATATTTTTTTTTTAATATTCTAATTCTTTTAAAATTGGTAACGCATGTCTGGTACTATAAAGTAATTAGACTCTTTTTCATTTGTGACTTGTAGAATCTGCTTCATTATCGTATAATCACATCTCATATATGGCAACTCTCAGTTAATTAAAACATTTAATTAATGTGGTGAAGTGGATAGAGAGCTGGCCTATGAATCAGGGAGACCTGGGTTCAAGACCTGCCTCTGCCACATACTGGCTGTGTGACCCTAGGTAAGTCAATTAACCTCTCTGTGCCCCCAAACAACTCTCTAATACTATAAGATGCAGAGAGGTGCCAATTTGCATTGGTAGTAAGAGAAGTTCTCACCTAGAAGTTGGTATGCTAATTATATCACAGGTCATGTCCACTAAATAATCAAAAAACTTTCTTAAGGTCACACCAGATGACGGATGAGACTGAAAGTTTCCTTCATTTATCAACTAGTGACCAATTAAATTCACATTATGCATTTAAAATTCTAGCTTATCATTTAAAAGTAATAGGTTTGGATAAATGTCTTTCATAAGAAATTCATAGAAGAGATTGTTGACATCTGAAAAAGAAAGTAGTGGAAGGGTATTATCTATAGATTGATCCCATTGCCATTTTTGACAGACTTACTCACTATATTGCCACAACAGCAAAATTCTATAGATTTATTTAGCTAGATTTTAGCCCATCTTTTGACAAAGTCTTATAATAAGAAAAGATGAAGAAGAATTACTTCCATGTTGCTGTTGTTGTTCAGTTTTGTCCAAATCTTAATGACCCCATCTGAGATGGTTTGCCATTTCCTTCTGCAGCTCATTTTACAGATGAGTAAATTGGGACAAACAGGATTAAGTGACTTCCTCAGGGTAACAAAGTTATTAAGTGCCCAACGCCAGATTTGAACTCAATCTTCCTGACTCCAGGTCCAGTGCTTTATCCACTCTGCCATCTAGCTGCCCACTGTGACCTAAGCTTAAGGGCAATTAAGAATATTAAGAAAAAATTAAGTAGTCAGACACAAAGAACAGTTGTTAATGATTAGAAGTAATTTTGGATGGCTATCTCCAGTAGATTATTCAAAGCATCTGGGCTTGGACTTGTGCTACTTAATAGAGAACCATGGAGATTTTGGAAATCAGCAAGTCCAATATCTTCTTCATATTGCAAATATAGAAATGATGGCATCACACAATAAATAGCAGTGCCAGAATTAGTCCTAATACTGTCCTCTTGGATAAATATATGTGAAAATCTACAAAAGATACACAGCTAGAAAGAATAACTAACATCTTGACCCCCATAGGGCAAGATAGTGGACTGAATCTAATAAATGGGCATAATAGTAGTCTTTAAATTTATTTTCCCAAGTATTGAGTAGTGAAGCAAAGATAGAATTCTGCTTTTTCCCTGGCTGGTAAAAATAGACAATGGAAGGACATAGCAAATTAAAAAAAAAAAAAAAAAAAAACCAGGAAAACTCCCTGATACTTAAAACTTCCCCAAAGTGGGATGGATTGCCTGTAGAAGAAGAGTTTGGGCCTTATTGGAGCTATTAAGTCTAAGATTGAGTGATATCTTTTAAGAGCATTTTATAGAGAGGTTTCTTTTTTGAATATATGATATTCTAGAGAATATGTTATTCTAGAGTCTAGAGACTCTGAGGTCCCTTCCTACGCTGAGATTCTATAATTCTCTAACAAACTAATATTTATGCCTTCTGTCAAAATATTACAAAATAGCTTTTCTCAAAAAACATACCACTCTAGAGCTGAAAGAAACTCTAAATCATCATCTTTTCCAACCTCTTACTTCCAAGCAATGTACTATCAATATCAAATAAGACAATGGATTGTCCATTTTTGAGACCTTATAGAATTTCATTTCTATTTTGGCAAAAGGCATATCAAATTGCTCAAAAGAATTTTAATTCTTTTCCTGTAATTTGAAGTTTTATCACTCCATCCTATTGATTATGATCCCGATTTTATTATGCAAATCACAAATAACATTTTTTATAATACTGATTCCCTTTGGAATAAAATCCTGATCCTTTCACCAGGCCACATCTTCCTATATGGTTATTAATAACATGAAATGAATAAAAGCCAAAAATCTTTCTGAAACATAGATCCATTTCATCAATTGTTTTCCACTGGTCTCCAAAGATGATTGTAACTCTTCCAAAATAAGAAACTGAATTGCCTTCATTAGATTGGCTCTTTTTTGTAAAGTCCCACTTGTAATTATCCAGTAGTTTATTCTTTTCTTGTTGTCTGAATCATCAATTAACTGACTGATTAACAATCTAACGTATTACAAATAACCAAAATTGAATTTCTACAAGAATCACTTCAAGGCCAAATTTTTTTGGTCTTGTTTTTAAGAAAAGGGTAATATATTCTTTTCCCCAGTTTTGAACCATTTCCCCGTAGAATCATAGGATTATAGAATATTGGTGCTAGAAGTGACTTCATAAATCATCCACAAACATACAAAATTTGACATATGGGAAAACTGAGGCCCAGGAAGGTCATGTTCTTCAAGAGAAGTATAAATATTGTGAGCAGTTTATTTTCTTCTCACATGAAGAACAAGAGGTTAAAGTAGGAAGTAAGTATGCTTTATTCATCAATATGAGGTATTACTTTGAGAAATGGACAAGAAGTTTTTTGCATTTATTTTGTAGTTATTAACAATAAAGGATTATAATATCTAAACATTTCATCCTAAATTAATGTATTTTTATTTAGTACTTTACCATTTCCAAAGAGTTTTTACATCCATTAAACCATTCAAATCTACAGTTTATAATAAGGTGCACATTATTTCCATTTTACCCATTTTATTGATAGGAAAATTGAAGGTTCTGTGAAGTCAAGTGATTTTCATGGGGTCAGACATCAGCTCATTTGAATCCAGTTCTATTTATAATGTTATTATGATGCTAAATATCTATTTAATTATAAATAAATGTTCTGTATCTATTTCAAAATGAAACCTCTGGTCCTAAATGAGATACATTGAGTTTGTCAACATAGAATTCACTGTATTTCTTCTTACTCGTCCTCTTATTCTAATTCGTTATCTTATTAAGAAGCAAAATGATATAGTAGATAGAGCAATATATTTGGAGTCAATACAAGCTAAGTTCAAATCTTATATTATCCACTTGTTAGCCAGATGATCCTGGGTAAAGAACTCAATCATTCTGTATCTCAGTTTGGATTCAATGATCTCTAAGAATACTTCCAATTCTAAATTTATGATGCTAAGTATAGTTTAATTCAATAAGGATTTACCAAACACCAACGTGTATGAGGTTCTGGGGATATAAAACCAAAATTGACCTTTCTAGAAAGGATTTTACACTATATTCAGGGAAAATAATATCTACACAAAATGTATTTAATTTGAATGAGGGGGATGACTAGGGGGGTTCATAAGGACCTTGTGGAGAAGATAGTACTTAAGTCAATATTTGTTTCTTTTTATTAAATTAATTTGTTTATAGAATATCCCTCTTAATTCTGCATGTATTGATTAACACAAAGTTGAATTTTATCACAATCTTCTTTATAAAAGATCAATGACTGCCTAACCATGGTAACATTGTTGATAAACTTCATAATTAAATGGTAATTCTACATTTGTAAAATAATGTAGGGAAATAATTTACCAATTTATGAAGTAATTCCATAATTTGTATTTATAAAATTAAGTGTAACAATTTTTACACTAGCTACAGTATAAGCAAGCTAAGAATTTGGTCTTTAGATATAGATATATAGATATAGATATAAAGTAACATACAACCAGACTGAAAAACTATGTATCAATTCATAGCTCTCCTACTGCACAGATATATTATGAGAACTATAGTTACAATGTGAGCATTGCAATGATCATAGCTAAGACTGATGAATATGAGCCAATGTTTGAATCAACTAAGAGGTTCCAAGAGATGGACATGAAAGGATAGTCTAAGCATGGGAGATAAGTGATACAAAAACATAGAGACAGAACATATTTATTTAGGAGTAACTTACTTGCACAGAGAGGGTATATGAGAATGGTAAAGTTGATTCATCTTCCAAATGATCAGTAATGGAAAGAATCAGCTAAACCTAGAAAAGGAACACTGTGAAATGAGTATAAACTCTTTGCATTTTTGTTTTGCTTCCCAGATTATTTTTACCTTCTGAATCCAATTCTTCCTGTGCAATAAGAAATTTGGTTCTGCAAACATATATTGTATCTAGGATATACTATAACATATCTAACATGTATAAGACTGCCTGCCATCTAGGTGGAGCGAAGGAAGGGGAAAATCGGAACAGAAGTGAGTGCAAGGGATAATGTTGTAAAAAATTACCCATGCATATGTACTGTGAAAAAAAAGTTATAACTATAAAATAATTTTTTTTAAAAAGTTGATTCATCAAGGATTTGTGATTTTGGCCTGTCTCTAAATTATAGTCTTAAAGAGTCCTCTACTACTCAGAGAGATTGTGGCTTCCCCCTAAACACATAACTAACTAAGGATTATCAGTGGTGAAATTAGAATATGGGCTGCAGGACTTCAAGTAGACTCTATCACTATACTGTTCTTACTCATTATAAAGTATGATAGCATAAATATCAAAGATATAAAACCACATTTGAAAAGCAAGTATATATGAATCACAAGGTTTCATGACTAACTGCAGTTATTCCGTCAGCACACATTTATTTTTTTATAGTTTTTATTTACCAGACAATTGCCAAACCTTTTATTCTAATTTTCCCCCTCCTCCCCCCTCCCAGATGGCAGGTTGACCAATACATGTTAAATATGTTAAAGTATAAATTAAATACAATATATGTATACATGTTCAAATAGTTGTTTCAGCACACATTTATTAGAGCCTACTAAGTGCCAGACACTAAGCCCTGAGGATGCAAAACCCAAAACAATCCTTGTTCTCAAGGAGCTCACAATCACAGAGAAGACAATATACAACCAAATAGATACAAACAGATAAATACAAAATAAACTGGATATAATCTACAGAAAGAAGACAGTTATAAGCAACATTGTTAAAAGCTTATGGAAGATAGAATTTAGTGAAGTGAGGACTTGAAGGAAGTCAGAGAAGCTGAGAGAGAGAGAAACAGACAGAGAGACAGAGACAGAGACAGAGAGACAGAGAGAAACAGAGAGAGACAGAGAGAGAGACTAAATTGTTATTTTTCAGTCAATGTACTATTCTTACCCCTTTGGAGATTTTCTTGACAAAGATACTAGAGTGATTTGTCATTTCCTTCTCCAGTTTTTTTTGTTTTGTTTTTGTTTTTAAGATTGAGAAATAAATAAGGTTAAGAGTCTTGGCCAGGGTCACACAGCTAGTGAATTTCTGAGGCCAGATTTGAACTCAGGAAGAGGAGTCTTCATGACTCCAGGGCCAGCATTTTATCCACTGTACCACTTAGCTGCCCTACTAGACTAGATGAATCTTAGTCAATTGTTAGACCTCTTGGCTTCCTTTGCAAAAAGAGGACGTTCATGGTCTTTCCCAGATCAAAATCTATAATAATAACAAGAAACAAATTATCTGTTCTGTGGCTTAGGATGTTTTTGAAAATCTCAACTGTGTATAGAATTCTATTTAGACTTACTCATTCAGAAATTTCTGCTGCCATAATTTCCCATAGATGTTATCAACTGAACTTCACCATGTATTTAGATATTCATTCCCTTCTCAGTGAAGAGGTGTTTCTCACTTGCAGAAAAACTGTTTGGCCACCCATGGAGTAGAGGTAGTGACTCCATCAACAATAGCACTCCTTGCAACCAGCAATCCCAAAACAGCCTATCCAAGAATAATCTGTAAAGAAAGGGCCATATGTCACATCACAATTGTCCTAATCACACTGATGCAAATGAGTAAAGCTTTCATTAATTACTTCCCTTTTGAATTCAGAAAATAGAAAGCATGTTAGTAATAAACTGATGTTACCCATCTGTAGTTCACCTCCTACCCTCACCCCTATACTCTGCCCAAAGAAACCATTACTTTGTTTAAGCAATCTTAGGTGTTATTTTTTTTAAAGCAGGGCAATTGCTCAAGTGACATATTGTTTTCAACATGTAATATATGCATTCAGAAGTTACTACTGGCTGATTTTCCATGGCTTTCCCCAACAACATCAGCAAATGTTTAAATATTTTATCTTCTCTCCCAACAGCAGGGCTAGAAGAAATTAAGTCATCAGCACTTTACCTCCTGACATTTAAGCTATCATGTAATTGCTTTGATATCCACTATAATTATTTTACAGGATTTAATTTCATAAAAGATTTTCATTGTTGTTGTTTTCTGGAATAATTATCATTTCAATCTTTTTTAAGAGACTTTTCCTCTCCATTTTTGTCAGTTTGAAAAACATTAAACAGATTATTGTTCAAAAACAAATGTCACTTATAGTCTTCTCCCTGGAAAAACTTTATTTCTTTTGAAATAATACATCTCAATTGTAGAGTTAACTATACAAATGAGAAAGAAAAATGTATTTTGCATAAAGGAATCATTTTGAAGGCAAAGTAAAGTTGTCATCTGGTGTGGGGGAAAAAAAGAAACACTTGACTGAAAAGTAGGAGACCTAGATGTTCATTCCAGCTCTTTTACCATCTGCTGTCTGATTTTGGTTGGCCCAATAAACTTCATTAAGCATCTATTGAATGAGGGGGTTAAAGATGATCAATCTAACCCTCCAAGAATTTAAATGTTAATAGTTGCTAACCAATTGGTGCCCATAGCATCTGATAGGGTGAATGGACTGCTGCAAAAGTTCATATCCCTGGTAGCCACCCCATCTAAGTGGGTTCTAGACCTTCTAGAATTATCTTCTAGATACAAAACTGTACTGTTGTCCACTGTAACCTTATACACTATGGAGTTAAGCTAGGAACATTAATTCCTGAGGCTACCTTGTATAAATAGGATGACCACAACCACCAGTGGATTAACTGATACACAAAATTAGCATAGTTGGCACCTTATTTTAGGTTCTTTTCCATAAAAAGTCCTACCTTTCCTCTTGTTAATTAGGAGTTCGTTAGGAACTGTTCACTGTATGGCATTATGAGCCTTACCCTAGAGATGGTGTGGACCTATGAATTTATTCTGGATGACTCTCCACTTTTGTGATTTCTTATATCTCTTCATGATTTATTGGACCTCATCACATCCACATGAAGGAGTCCTATAAAATCTCAGCATCTCCTCTTTGTCATATGAAGAAATTGAACCAAAGAATGTAGAAATGAGTCTTCTGACAGGACTTTTTAAAAATTTTTCCACTTATGATCTCTTTTCACCAGAGAAAATTTTACATGACCCTGGGTATATGGGTATGTAAACTAGGTTTACAAATCAAACATTTACTGATAATAAATTATAATTTTGTGATCCCCACATTCAGTTATGAGACCCCCCATATGGGGTCATGTGCTACAATTTAAGAAGCTAGGTTCCATCAAATGAGGGACTGAATTAGATATGCTCCCAGGTCTCTCCTATCTCTGTATTGCTATGAAAGTCCATGATAGAGTGAGATGATGAGCCCACAACAGAGTTAGGATAAATCATCCTGTCAATAAAACATCTTGTGTTTTAGTAACTACAAATGAAAAAATAATTTAGTTCACACATTTTTTTTAATTAGTAAACTAAGGGCATCTAGGTGGCACAGTAGATAGAGCACCATCCCTGAAGTTAGGACAACCTGAATCCATAATCCAAATCTGGCCTCATGGCCTCAGACACTTAACACCTCCTAGCTGTGTGACCCTGGGCAAGTCACTTAACTCCAAAATGCCTTAGCAAAAAAAAAAAAATTAATTGGTAAACCATTTTCATTGTTAATAATCCCGGGATCATCTGCCTTCTTCCCTACTTTCCTTACCCAAGGTATCAGGAATAAACCTGAATTCAAACTCTGGGACAAAGAAAGACTAGAGAACATAGATACATTTCTTTACTCTCCAGATCTGCTATAAAAAGAGATTTTTTGATCAACCATCATTAGAAATAGCCATTATTTATTCAAGTGATTAACTGAGAACTCCTTATAATCCCTTTTCAGCCATTGAGTTTTGAAAGCAAGAAAAGCTACACCTTGAAAGTAGAGGGATCCAATCCCCACCTGGAAGTTCGCTTTCTGAACCTAGGCCCTTTCCAAGACACGACCACAGTGCACATCAGCGTGGAAGATGTAGATGAGCCTCCTGTATTTGATCCTGGCTTTTATTTTGTGGAGGTGCCTGAAGATGTGGAGATTGGAACCACCATACAAATCATTTCTGCCAAGGACCCAGATGTGACCAACAACTCAATCAGGTTTTTCCGCAGATTTCATCCTCTTCCCATATCCTGGAATCTACCCCTTTCTTGTATGTACTGAGCATTAACACTTCTTCCCACCACTACCCCTTTCCCTCCTTACTTCTTCTCCATTTTCTTCACCCCCTGATTATATGCTCCTTTTTTCTCATTTCCTCTGTTTAAAATCATATGATTCTATATCATTTTGGAAACTCACATGTAAACCATGCCCATTGCCAGGGAACAATTTGAGTGTGCAGCTATAATCCAATCAGAGTAGGGCATATTTCCACTTGGACTTTAGTCTAATAAATTTATGGTTATTAGGAAGCTCAACCTTCTTATCAAGATACTTCTTTCAAGAGGCAATATAAGTATAAAGAATGCAAAAGAATATAGGATTTTAAGTTAGAAAAAAGGACTGAGTTAAACCCTACTTTATGAACTGCACAGTCCTCAGTTTAACTATTATTGTTTTGTTGCTGTTGCTCAATTGTGTCTCATTCTTTGTGACCCCATTTGGGGTTTACTTGACAAAGATAATGAAGTGGTTTGCCCTTTCTTTCTCCAGCTCATTTTATAGATGAAAAAACTAAGACAAATATGGTTAAGTGATTTGTCCAGAATCACACAAATGATGTCTGAGGCCAGATTTGAACTCACAAGGATGAGTCTTCTTGACTCTAAACCTGGCATCTATCTACCCACTATGTCACCTACATGTCCTTATTTATTGTTTTACTATATTTACTATTTCCTGGCTTTAGTTTATTCATCTATTCCTGTGCTCTATCCCCACTATCACCTACCTGCCATTATTATGTGATGCTTGGGATAGAGCACAGAATCTTGAGTCAAAAAGTCCTGAATGAACATGTGATCTCAAACATTTACAAGCTGTGTGACTCAGGACAAACCCCTACATGCCTTTGTTTCCCTCATCAGACAAATAAGGATTATAATAGCACCTATCTCTCAGTGTTGCTGCAAGGATCAAGTATAAAGCACTTTGAAAACTTTGAAGCAAGATATAAATGCTAGAAATTGTTATTGTTAAATGTGACAGTGTAGTGATAAAAATAGTTGTATAGAATTTCAAACTTTACCCAAGCTACTTTATTTCAAATGTATATAAAGCACTATATATATAAATCTACTTGAGCAATGCTTTTTTTTTTTTTTTTTTTTACTCAACCTGTGTTTTCATTGGTGTAGGGAACTCCCAGTTAGGAAATTCTCTCTACTAATGCAGTTCTGCATGTTCTTTGCCAGTTATAATATTAGAGAGTTGCCTGGGGAATGGAGGTTTCATGTCAGACTTGGAACAAAACTCCAAACAGCTGATGAGCAGTATGACACATCGATTTTCCAAAAGCAATTGCCAAGTCTCTGAGGCTTAGCACAAAAGACCAGTATTTTGAGGATGTTTGAGGCCATCTGCCATGTTAATTGTTGAAGCCCACAATACAGGAAAATGAATTTGGAGCATTAGTGCAGTTAGCTCATTTTAAATATCCTCTGATCTGTCAAATTCTCTGTTGGTTACCAGGATGTTTTCCCCACCTGGCACCAGTTTTCATCTAAATGAAAATGTTTGGTATCAATGTTGAGTAGGCTAGGTTCTCATTAGGGAATGTCTGAATTTGAGTTGAAAATCTGCCTCTGTGAATATTGCTGTCCCCTTTACACTATTTACAATTCATTTCTCAACTCTTCATAGAAGTTATATGATTCTCAATGAAAATGCCCCCATTCTGAGTGTGAATGTCCTTAGTCACTTAAAATTGGTAGTGTACCAATTTTAGTAGGTACCCTTTTCTTTCCAAAAAACTTCATCCTCAGTTTTCAGTTTTTGTATAACTTTTACTGTTTTAACTTCTAGAAGGCAACAACCTTTAAATAGTAGCAATACTTTAGTCATATATAATCCTATTCCAATTCTGACAGGTTCATTTGGAAAATGGAAACTAGGCTAGGTGGGGGATGCATATCTATAATCTCAGCTACTGGGGAGGCTGAGGCTGGCAGATCACTTAAGCTCAGGAGTTTTGAGCTATGCTGCTGGGATGTTCACATTTAGTTCAGCATCAAAATGGTGAGTTTTCCAAGAGATGGAGGCTCAACAGGTTATCTAAGAATCACTAAACTGGCACAAATTGGAAACAGCACTTCAGTGATCCCAGCCTAATCAGTGGTAGGATCAATCGTAAGTAGACCCTGTGCTTCCAACCTGGGAATATAGAGAGATCTCAATTTGAAACAACAACATCAATGTGGGGATCTTAACATGTTCATAGTTTCAATCTCTTTCTTTGCACTCTCCCATTGTCAAATTGGAAAAATTGGTTCATGATATGATAATGTGATGAGCATAAATAAGACAAATAGCTCTTAAAGTACTATTGTCAATGAAAAGGTTTTCCCTCTAATCAAAAAGTTATTAATATTTTGTGTATGTCATAGACAGCTTGGAAGTCTGCCAAACCTATTCTAAGACGCCCTTTCAGAATGATGTTTTAAAATAAATAAAATGCTAAATTTCAGTTAGAAGTTAATGAAAATAAATAAATATGCAACATGTAATATATAAATATATATATTGAAATAAATATGTAAAATTTTCCCATTCTGGTTCATAGACCCTAAGAAATCTATCCACAGATGGCTTAATTAAGAATGCCTATACACTAATCTAAAGATCATATTAAATTCCAAACAATATCTGTCCTTACAGTGCCATTGGCAGGGGTGTGGTGGGAATGAGGGAGGATTTCTAGAAACTTTGCACAAAACTGGTCCTATTAGCAAAAATGTAGCTTAAAAAAAAAGGGAAATTTTAGTAATGTCAAAATTTCAGAAATAGTTCTCTAATATCCCCACATTTTAGAAAGGAATTTAGCCCTTCATAAGTATACTCAACAGAAAGAAAATGAGCTACTGAAAACATCAAACAAGTAGTTGAAACTAAACCTAATTCAGTGTAATTCAGGAGGGAGGAAACAGCTGCTTGAAGCAGATGACCTGTATCCAACTCTAGCTTCCACTGCCTCCCTGTGGTCCTGACCAGAACAGAAGTCACACAAGTAGAGAATAACTTCCAGGACATTCAGGAGTTAGCCAGAATCTATTTTAACTATAATTTATGTTTAGAGGAAGTATAATTTGCCTCTGGTACCTTCCTTATGTCATTCCTTCTTTCCTTGTTGCAAGTATTATTTTCTTCTAAAACATTTTTCATTTTTTGCATTCTTCTTAGTCATCTCATATTTTTGTTCTATATGTGTTTTGCATAGAAGACAGACATTTTATAATCTCAAATCAAAAATGCATCTCAAATCATTCAGTATCAACATTTCATCACAATTTAAAATATTAAATGTTAAAGGGCCAATCCTTATTTCAATGGATAGAACTTTCAAATTAATTTTCTTTTCTATATGTGATAAAATTATCATATATGTTTGGTGTTAAGTAGGCTTATCAAAATATAAACAAAATACAGTTTTGGTTTCTTCTGAATTTTTGGCTAATGCCTGAAATATTTCCAAAAAACACAAAACTACTTGTTTGCTGGTAAGTGAGCCTATTTTGGTGGCCAAGTAGTTGAGTCTGCCTTTTGAATCCCACACTTATTCTATGCATGGAATTCATATATCATGTATCAATTTCCCTCAGTGGTATCCACCACTAAGTGAATGAAAATGATACAATATAAGCACAATAGGTATTCTATTAATACAATCTGGCATATAAATTTGCTCATTTTGCCTTTTTAGGAATGTGTGAGGTAGGTAGAGGTGAACTAGAATTATGATTTCATCAGTGTAGAGAACTCATAATGTGTGAACCCCTTCTATTAATGCAAACCTGCAACTTTTCTTTAACTTCTGGTCTAAGAGAATTCCCAGGGGCATGAAGTAGCTTTGTGATTTATTCATGGTCATGTCAGAAATGGGACTTGAATCTAAAGCTTCTTGACTCCAAGACCAGACCTTCTTTCTGCTATATCAGTAGTTCTCAAACTTTTTGTCTCACTATTCCTTAACACTCCCAAAAAGTATTGAAGATCCCTCCCACAAAAAGCTTTAGTATATATCTTTTATCTACTGATATTTATCATATTCTATGTTAAAATGTCAGTATTTTTATGAAAATAGTTTTGACTTGCAAACTATTTGAAAGTTTCTCAGGGACTCTGAGAGGTACATGGATCAGCCTTTGAAAGGCATGCTGCTCTTCTATTACAAGCAAGAAATTATAACAGAGAACATATAAAAGCCTGCATAAGCCATACTAGGATGTCCCATTCAGTTATTTTCCATTTATATGAAAACATTTTTCTTCTGTCCAATTTTTTTTCATTGATTCTCTTACCTCTTGAAAATTACTTCAAATTAGACTGCTCTGCATGCAAACACTCACTCCACCAATAATCCATTTAGGAGCAAAGAGAGGAATTCTAATTATGAATGATAGGACTCTGTAAGAAAAGCTCTTATCACTGATGTTTGGTCAATTATTCATTTTAAATCTATTTTAATATTCAGTACTTTTCTATTATTCACATTTTCTATGAAGTTTTCTCATATTCATTTTTTTAGCAATAATATCACTATTACCTGATTGCCAATTTCTAGTGAAAAAGCCATGAAATCCTGTTGAGCCATCATTCAGCTAAAGACCTATTTATATGTGTTCCTCTGGAACTTATTGTATTTCATTTCATTTCACCTAATCTTAGCTTTCAGAGAACCAATTAAGAATGTTAGGAAGAATAGGGCTAAAGTTTTTGTGTTGGGGTGTGTGTAGGTGTGTGTGTGTGTGTGTGTGTGTGTGTCTGTGTGTGTGTGTGTGTGTCTGTGTGTGTGTGTGTGTGTGTGTGTGTGTTTTTACAGGGAGGGCTGAAATTAGGTTCTTTGTTTTATTTTGTTTTAGAACAATATTATCTAAAATGGCTGTCACTAATTTGAACACCTCTGTTTTCAGGGCTAAAACTTCAAAGACTATTATTTTTCTCAGATACTATGACTACAATTTTGATGACTCGAAATTCAAATTCATGAGTTTAAAGGCTAACTGGTTGGGATATTCCTACATATCCGTAATTTAAAGCAATGATTACCATGCGATCCTGTCTTGAATGGCCTTGTCTGCAAATTTATGGGGAAAAAATTTAAAATAATATTTATTATGCTGTCCAACCTATATCCTTTGACCAATAGCTTTTCCCACTAATTTCTGCAATCTACAGAGATATAGGTTATATAATTAATTCATTCATTAACTAAGAAATACAAGAAACACCAGGAAGCCCTATCCCAATAGTTATATCTGAAGATATTCAGTGCACATGGGTGGACTTTCCCAATAGATGTAGTATTCCCCAAATGTTCACCAGAGGGTGCTCAGACCACATATTAAGTTGATGATTCTTGCGCTAACCCAAGTTATTTTCAATTCCATATTGATTTATCCAGGAAAATGAAGATAGAATATGGAAGTAAAATACTAAAATTAGAGAAATACCAATTTGGTCCCCTTCAAACTATTTCATTCTATCTTTCATGTCATTTCACAGGCCATTCATATTCAAACACAAACATTTTATAATACAAAGAAAATTAATAATATTTTAAGAGTTGATTCTCCCACTATTTTTCCCAAAGCAGACCGGCACCTCCATTTTTCTCAAGTGATAAAATGATTAGGGACAGTAGTTATAGGTCTATAGCCAGTTTTCAAAGGCCAGGAACTTCAGACCACTAGAGCATTTTAATATTGTGGAAGGAGCAAGTTTGTCTTTCTCCCATTTCACCAGGATATGGTTTCCAGAAACTCATGGTTCAGACACCCTGGAATCTCTGTGCCAAATTCAACTTACCCTAGAGGCCCCAATTCCTCATAATTCCAGGGGCAACTTATATCCCTACTTCTAGATCTAAGCTCTGATGCTATCCTAATCATAGCAAGTAGAGGCTTAGGTCATTGTTGTAATAGTGATCGCACCAGAATATAGCCATCTGAGTACAGTGACCATTAGCTATCTCTGCATGGTGAATAGGATATCTGTCTCTGCCTCCATCTTCTTTCTGTACCTTAAAACTCTGGGCAAGAAATTGCTTCAAAGATAAAAGGGCCTCTCTGCCCACATATAGCTTACTTTACTTTCATGAGGGCATTAGAAATACTTTTTATATAAATAATTATTAATAATTAAAATGTGATTAAATAGCAAGTCTTTATAGATTAGGAGAAAAGGAGGTAATTGAGGTAAATAAGATAATTTGCCAAGGAAACTCTCTCTTCTCATTGAAAAGAGACAATAAAGGGGTTTCAGAAAGAAGAATATGGTCTGTATGCAGCAGGTGATCTTTTGACTGTAATAATCAATAACATGAAATTCTATGCATAAGAAAATGATATGTCATTGAAAGCAAGATTTAGTGAAATATAAATATCTACATTCAAATTAAGTACCTCCTTCATGAAACTTCAACTTTTTTATCAGTAGTTTATTTAACTGTTATTTTTATTACATTTTAAGAAATCTTTATTTTCTTCTTGTTTTTAGGTTCTACCAGTCAAATAACTTATAATTCCATTAAAGCCCTCTATAATCACTTCAATGCTTCCAAATTAAAAAGAAAAGCCCTAAACAGAATTTTTTTTAACTTATCAAAGAGAAGGTATTAATTTTCATCCTTGCTCTCCTAACTCTTAAAGCCTTCCTATCTATCTAGTCCCTCTCTGTTCCTGGACCCTGCTTCCTTGAAATTTCTTTGTTTATAAGTAGCTTGGTTTTCAGCCCAAAGAATAAGACTGTCATTTCCTGAAGTGATAGACAAAAAGCTGCACAACTCCCTGGTGTTATTTTAAAAAAAAAGTTTTCTAGCAGCTCTCCTATTCACTTCAATAATAGCAATAGCTTATTTGTATGAGGCTTCAAGGTTTTAAAAATGTTTTCATCACACAGCTCTGTTGAAATGTGTCAACATTTTATAAATGAGGGAACTGAGGCAACAAGAGATTAAGTGAATTTCCCATAATCACATAATTAATAAGCATCTATCACAGAATTTAAATCGAGATGATTCTCCTGACTCTAAGTACAGAACCCTAGCCACTACACTATGCTGCCTTTCAAAAACAAATGTATCCTCAGAAATTTTTTATATTAAAGCTTTGTCAGAAAGAGATGCTCTAAAGGGACTATATATATATAATTCTTTTTAAACACATTTGAATAAAATAGTTTTAAAACAGGCTTAGAATTAAATCCTTAAACCATCCCTCCAATAAAGGCTAGCACTATTGTTATATCATTCTCATTTCATAGGTAAAAAAAATTAAGTATAAAGATCTAACTGATTTGCACATGATAAGGCAACCTCTTCTCAATCATTATTGGTAGGGATAGTTTTTTTGAGTTAATTTCTGTTACAGAATCTACTGAACCATGTCTTCATATACTGCATGGTCCACTGCATGATGGGATACTCTGCATTATTTTCTTCTAAAGAAAATATAATTTCCTAATACATATTTTACAGATATTCAATTGACAGAAGCAGTGACCCTGGAAGATTCTTTTATGTTGACATTACAACAGGGGCTCTTATGACTGCAAGACCCCTTGACCGAGAGGAGATCTCATGGCATAATATCACTGTCCTGGCTATGGAAATGAGTAAGTAGAATAGCTGGATCTCTTAGTGAGTAAATATTGGTATTTTTATATGAAAATTTCTATAACTTGTGTTGTATGCATATTTTGTTATTCTTGAAAACAAGAGAAAATGGGAATCACAGCTCTACCAGTGACTTATATAATTGAGGCGAGCCACTTAATCTAACCCTCAATGTCCTCACAGGTAAAAGAAAGGTTTGAATTATACAACTTCTAAGGTCCTTTCTAATGCTAACTTTTCAAGATTCTAGAATTTGTCTTAAAAATAAGAGAAGGCCCAGTGAAATGTCACTGGACTCTGTCCATGGTCCTGCTCTACTCAGTAGTTTTCTAATAACATTTGGATAAAAATATAAAAGTCATGCTTACCAAATTTATAAGATATCATGAAGCTAAGAGAGAAACCTAATGGCTAACATTCTCCATGACCAAGTACATATAAAAAATATCTCGATAGACTGGAATGATAGGATAAACCTATGGTGAAATTAAAATTTTAGAATTATAAATCTGTACCTGAATTTGAAAAAAGAATTAATTGTGCAAATATGGAGACAGACAGATAACCACTGATACACACATATGTGTGCATGTTTATATATATATACATATATATATGTATATATACATATATGTGTGTGTGCAGTTTTGTATAATCATATAATAACTGTATAATTAAAAGTCCATATAAGTTAGTAGCAGAAGCTAAGAAAGCTATTCTGAATTGAGCTACATTCTTAAATGCATAATGTTCAGGGTGAGGTAAGTAAAAAAAAAATTCTGCTCCCTCTACCCTAGTTAAAGCATATTTGAATGCTATATCCATTTTTGCAGGAAGGACATTCTTTAGAAATAACATAAACCAGAGAAAATCTAAAGAAGGGCAACCAGTATGTTGATGGAACTCAAAACAAGGATCATTTGACCAAACTGACAGGTAGAAAAGACTTAAGGAGAATATGATAATTTTCATTCCATGTGTCACTCCTTAAAATACTTGAATAAAACTAAGACTTGTTCTGCTTGGCTCCAGAGTACATAACTAGAAGAGAAGTTCCACAGGAGATTCCTGCTCCCAAGTTAAGCTCATCTTTTCTAATCTTAGTAACATGCTATTAAGCATAGACTTGATTGACACCACCTCCCTGAGTCTTCTATTTGATTGGAAAGCTAGAGAGAGTGGTGTCAAACTCCATCTAATGCCTTCCTGTATAGAAACTAGATTCTCAACTTACTCCACTCTGTAACTGCTGCTCTGATAGGTGTCAGTTTTATGGAACAAACCCCCATGCTGTGTCCCCTCTGTTGTCCCTCTACACTCCTGCCTCGTTTTGTAGGTTGTCTTCCCCTTTAGATTGTAAGCTCCTTGGGGGCAGAAATTGAAAATAAATCATTAACTCCTCCTCAGCATGTAGCACAGTAATTAGCACGTAGTAGATGCTAAATAAATGTTTATTGTTTGGATTGTATCAGATTGGTCAGATATAAGTTGAACCAGATGCCCTTTGGTCATTATGGTGGTCACTATAAAAAAAGCCAGTTTAGTGCACTGACTCAAATCAGAATGAATGAGTTCAAATCCTACCTTTAATACTTTCCACCTCTGTAGCTTTAGGTAAGCCAATTAACATTTAGTCCTCAGTTTTCTAATCTATAAAATGAGATAGTCTCTGGGAAATTTTCTAACTGTAGAGCTATGATTCTATGATAATTGATTTTTCATTGTATGTAACACTTTTGTATAAGAGATAGATCTTACTCTAAAAGAGCTTCTGTATAAGAAAAGGCAACCAAATATAGACTTGGGAATCAATAAGGTGCACAGAATGTTCCTAATGCTGGATGAATGAAAGTAATAGGGGAAGGCATATTTTAAGAGAATGCACTTTGTGGGAAGGGGGAAGGGGAAGGAGGAAAAGTGAGCTAGGAAGGCATTCTAGTAAAGTTGATAAATCAGCATTGCTATTGAAAGATGGTTCTCTTCCCTTCATCAGTTCCCACCCTCAAGATTTCATAATGTTTATTCTCTTCCATTGTTCTAACTGGAGTGATAACTAAAACAGAGTAGAGAACAAGGGTAAGGCAATAACAAGGAAACTCA
Source organism: Sminthopsis crassicaudata (assembly GCF_048593235.1). Classification (NCBI taxonomy): domain Eukaryota; kingdom Metazoa; phylum Chordata; class Mammalia; order Dasyuromorphia; family Dasyuridae; genus Sminthopsis; species Sminthopsis crassicaudata. The sequence goes on along the minus strand of NC_133617.1, from coordinate 302,431,628 downwards.
TTTTTAAATATAAGTGTTCCCAAAAATGTATGTGCCTAGTTGGACCTTAAGTTGTACCCAACTCATACATGGTACATATATTTGTTTCAAAAATCTTCTGATATAACCTTAGTTTAATCTCTAAATGCTGAGTTATTTATATTTTCATGAAATGTAATTTCAGAGCAGAATTCCTTGATACAGAAAGTTTGAATGTATATCAGAATAGGTATGCACTATCTTAAATAAATCCCAAAGTATAAGTTGGCGTTTTAGATACATTTATAATCTTAAGTCAAAGCTAAGTCAAGAAATTAGAATTTTCTTAGATAAATTTGACACCTGCTGTTCCTCATGTCTCTTCTCTCTACCTAGCAATTTATTCCTTCTTCCCTCTCACATCCCTGGTTCCTGTTCAGTTTTTCATTGTCTCTTTACCTGACTCTTTATGTTAGCTATGTACCATGGCCTTCTTATATTAAAATATTTGTGTGTAATTCATCCATTTATTAAGGAATAACTAGTATGGCCAAGTCAACACAATGTTTCCCTTAATAAGTTATTTTTTCTAAGTCCCTGAATAATTTATTCTTTCTATATTCTATTTTTATTTTAATCTTCAGACAATCCCACACAAATTGGAAGTGTTTCTGTCACAATAAAGGTTTTAGATGTGAATGACAATGCTCCTGAGTTTCCCAGATTCTATGAAGCTTTTGTTTGTGAAAATGCCAAAGCTGGGCAGGTAAGTTTATATATGTGATTGAGATCTTTAAATGAATGAGTAAAAAGAACATAGGTTCTTACTATATGGCAAGCACTAAAGTGCTGGGAATTGTGAACCATCTTTTGCACTTATGATTATTGCTAAACAAAGAAAATGGGTGTGTAGCCCAAAGCAACCCCTGTTACAGATTTTTTTTATTACAATAAACCAGTCACATCTTAAGCTTCAACATTTTCCTGCAGATATCCTAAAATGTATGTGGAGATCAGTTTTTCAGAGTTCTGAATGTATTCTCCCATAGAAACAATATTATAAATGATGACAAGAAAAATCTTGGGTACCCAATCCTTTCAAACTGATGAAAACCTGCAGTGTGGCACTTAGCACATCTTATACTTACTAAGTACCATATGCCTCCAAATTACTCCTTTCTATTTCAAAAAAGGGGAAAAAAATATATCATCCTCTCAATGCAAATCTCAGGCTAAATGTTGGGAGAACAATATGGCCAAACTACTACCCAGTGGGAGATGAATGAAGAAAGGAAAAATGCATTTATTAAGCACCTATGTACCAGGTACTGTACTTAGCACTTTACAAATATTATCTCATTTGATCTTTACTACAATTCTGGAGACAGATGTTATCATTATCCAGATTTTACAGTTGAAGAAAGAAGGTTAAGTGGTTTGCTTTTTCTTGCACACCTAATAAATACCTGAGGCAGGATTTAATTTCTAGTCTTTCTGACTCCAATTCTAATGTTCTATTCACTATGTAGCTTAGCTGCCTGCCTCAAATGAGAAATACCTCAAGAACTTCTCCAAAGGTAGTTAGTTGTTGTTTTTAGAGGGAATCCAGAATTGATTTTAGCTCTCCATGGTCCTGTCTATTATATGTGCATCATCTTCACCTCCTCCCAGCACCATTGTTGTCATATCTTCATAGTCAAAAATTTTAGAGAATCTTCATAAATTCACAAGGCAACCACTAAATGCTACATACGCTCCATTCTGCTTGTTTACACAAGATATAATGGCGTTTTCCTAAGGATAAAAAAAAAAAACCACTTTATATGTTTGATCCATCTTTGTCATTCTTTTTTCACTAACTTGTTCAATTTGATCACTTATAATATACTGAAAAATAATTTAGAAAATTCTAGGTACAATTTTAATCTCTTGCCTATGACTTGTTAAATTTAATATTTGCTTGAGCTTTTGAAGTTAGAAGGGACTTCAGAGGTCATATGATCCATATGTTGTTCAGTTATTTGAGTCATGCCCAATTCTTCACAACCTCATTTGGGGTTTTCTTGACAAAGATACTGGAATGGCTTCTCATTTCCTTCTCCAGCACATTTTGCAGATGAGGAAACTGAGGCACACTGAGTGAAGTGACTTGCTCTAGGTCTCATAGCTAGTAAGTGTCTGAGGCCAGATTTGAACTCAGGAAAATTCATGTTTCTGACTCCAGGCCTGGCACTCTATCCATTGAGTTGCCCCATATAATTCAACCAAAGCTCAAAAAATAATAATTTTCCTAGAAGCATAGAAAGAACTGAGAAGGAAAGGGAATTCATTGGTCTAGTGGATAGAGTGCTGGACTTGGAGGCAGCAAGACCTGAGTCTGAATCTTGCTGGATACTTAATATTGTGTAACCTTATACTAGGCAGTTCGTGCATCTGTGAAATAATAAGAGCCTTTTAACTCAAGGTTGTCGTGAAATCAAAAGTGATGATTTATGTAGAACACTTTGAAAACTTTAAAACCCTATGTAAGTGTTGACTCGTTTTTAGAGTATACTAAAAAGTTTAGTCATTTTTAGAAATTTTTTAGAAAAGAAAGTATTTTCTGCTTTTCACAAAATCACAAATTTTCAGAGTTGAAGGGAATCTAAGCAGCTATCTAGCCTAATCCACACCCCAAAAGAATTTCTATTATAATACCCTTAACAGGTGGTAATGTAACCTTTGCTTAAGGACCTACTTCCTTCCCAAGGAAGCCTATTCCATTTGAAAATTTCTGTAATCTAGAGAGGTTTTCTTGACATCTTTGCAATTTCCATATTTCTTAGAGAACTTTAGGGGGAGAAAACATATTTTCTGACAGGTTCACAGATTTTCACCATTGTTCTTATTGAATCACTCAAGAAAAATCTACCTTTCTGTAGTCTCATTTAAAATGTGCTACAATGGACTCACTTTTAAGCACAATCTACTAATGACATGAAATCACATGAAATCATCCAGAGTATCTCATGAAGGTCATTACTTCAATCTGATAGTCCTATCTCTTATCCCAATATTCTTTTCTTTCTTACCTGGCTATTGAAAATTGGAAGCTTTGAATTAGGCTCCAGGACTTATGATTGGTTTGGGGTTTTTTGGCCATTTTTCAAATCACCTTTCGTACATGCAGCTAAATTTATCAAAAGTTGAATTTCCTTATGTTGCAGTAACCGTATCAGGCCATCTGCTTTGTTTCTAAGAAAGTGTGAATTTGCTTTTTTCTGGCAAATGACCTTGAATAGGGCACAAAGATGAATCATACAAGATACTTTTGAATGACTGAGGGCAAGAATGAAAATTGCATATTATACCCCAAGTAAGACTTGATGAAAGGATCTGTCATTGCCTAGGACAATGACTAGAGGGAATTCCTAACCTAGATCCAGACATGCAGATTTGCCCTTTCATTTTTAAAACAAGTAACCTCACAGTTTTATTCTAAAAAGGCTGTGTCATGTTCTGAAATGACTTTCATGCAGAATTGCATGTCCATCTCTTTGTAGTCACACATTAAATAACCCCATGTCTCATAATGCTTGGTACATGGTAGGTGCTTAACAAATGCTTGTTTGTTGATTTATTGATCCCCCATATTCAACTGCTTGGTACTAGAGTTAAAAGGGAACTAGACTGATGAAACTTCCAGGAAAGAAACCTTTACCAAAGCAAGTATCACCTTTCTGACAATTTTAAGTCTTAGAGAGTATCCTAGTGCACTAAAAATTAAGGGACTTATCCAAGGTCATACAACCAAAATGTCAGAGGAGCTTGAAACCAGGTCTTCCTGCTTCTGAGGTTAACTCTAAGTCCACTTTGCCATGTTACTTCTCAACTTAAAAACCACTGTAAAAATATCTAGCAATGTACTTGGGAAGGGAAAGAAAGGTTTTTCCAGGATATCAAGTAATAAAGAAGGGTAGAATATGCTGAAGCTTCTAGGAACCTAATCCAAAAATATATGAGCAGAACAAATATGAAGCAAAATTATAAACTAAGCAAAAAGTATCTCCAGTAAGCTCTTGGCTCCCCTTTTTATAAGTTCTTTCTCTTACCTGATAGCCAATGTTACCTGTTCTCTTGCTCTCTCTCTGTCTCTATGACTGTCTATCTCTGTCTGTATGTGCATTTCTATCTTTGTCTATTTCTGTTTCTATCTCTCCATCTGCCTCTTTTCTGTTCCACTGACCCCTACCCTTAGCAAAATCCTAACTTTAACTCTCTTCCACCTCACTTCCATCATTATACTTTATCTTCCCTGTATCTGTCTCACCCAGCATCCTATTTTTTTCCTAGATGTGAAATCTGCAACCTATAAATCCATTGTTCATTGATGTGTTAATAAACACAAAAATATGTCACTTCTATATTTGATCAGAGAAGGCACTCAGAGCAAAATACTAAACCCAAAGAAAGGACTAACTCTGAGGTTTTAAGTAATTACAAAAAGCAACCAGAAATAATGAAGGGTAGACATGATACTGGTTTAAGACCTTTATTAATAAAACAATCTGGTTATCTGTGAATTAGTGTAACCATTCTAGAGAACAATTTGGTATTCTGCAAAAGAAATGGTTAAAATATCCTTACTCAGAAATTCCATTATTAAACTAGACCTCAAGAAGCTAGCACTCTTGTGTATTCTTGTGCTCTCCCTTTCTCTGAATCTCTGTCCCTCTGTCCCTCTCCTCTCCTCCCTTTTCTGTCTCTGTCTCTGTCTCTCTCTCTCTGTCTCTCTCTCTCTCTCTCTCTCTCTCTCTCTCTCTCTCTCTCTCTCTCTCTCTCTCTGTCTCTCTCTCTCTCTCTGTCTCTGTCTCTCTCTCTCTCTCTCTCTCTCTCTCTCTCTCACACACACACACACACACACACACACACACACACACACACTTCATAGACACTAAAGTATTTATGACAATACTCTTAGTGGTAGCAAAGAACAGCAAACAAAATAAACCAATTGGGATAGTAAAAAGTTCAGTACAAGAATGTGATTAATGCAGAGAAACATGGAAAGTCTTGCATGAGTTGATACAAAGAATAGTAGAACAACAAACAAACAAAACAAAACAAAATAGCAATATACTGTCTCTCTTAGAGTGTAGAGGGAAAGGAACACAAAGGGAAATTTAAACTCTATAAAAACAAACAATATCAATAAAAGTTTGTTCTTTTTTTTTAATCTGCCCCCTTTACTCTGCCCCAGAACACCTGTTCTGTTGTCTGTGGCTGAGATTCTTCAGATTAAATTTCAACAAGGCCGTTTAATTTGCTTTGTGCCAACAGCAAACACAACCACAATTCCCTCACATTCTTGTTGAACGTTATGCTGGGGGAGAGGGTGTTAGTTATTCATTTTTTGACTTAGTACTTATTGGAAAGCAAGAAAGCTGGATTTTCATGAATTGTAAAAGTTTTTCAATTGGCTCTAGCTGCTTCACCTGGTTTCCTTCTTATCCTCCCATAGCTAATTCAGACGGTGAGTGCAATAGACCAGGATGACCCGCAAGATGGTCAGCACTTCTACTACAGCTTGGCTCCTGAGGCAGCTAACAACCCCAACTTCACTCTAAGGGATAATCAAGGTAATGAGAGTGGCCACAGACTGTTAACTATGGCGATGCTCATTTTGTGAGTTGGGCTGGTGATGCTTTCCATTTCAGTGCTATTTCCAGTAACACCAAATGATACCTGCTGGTTAGAGAAGACTTCAGGTCACATGGATATGCCCATTTTTTCAAAAGCATGTTTCCCAGCTATAAGGGAATGCATATATCCCAGCAGCATCAAGTTTCTCCCTGATGGGCCTGCTGAAGATTTGTACATCTGAAGCTAAGCGAGACTTACTATTAATTCATAAAGGTTTGCTCAAAGATAGGAGAAATGCCCCTTGAGCTGGTATTGGGGAAAGAATCTGGCTGTTCTTTTGACAAGAACCTCTTTAAGTTTCTCCACAGGGCATCAGGGATGAAGCATCTTCCCCTCTGGCTCCAAACATTCCTTTCATTTCTCTGGCTGTGATTCTTCTTTACTGTTCTGTTAATGTGGTGAAAGACTTTAGGGAAAGTGGAAGAAAATTAGCTGAAAGGGAAAATAAGTAAAGGCAAAAAGGAGCATTCATATGACAGGCACCAAAGGAGAAGGGGAAATAGTAAAAATATCTGGGAAAATATTGAAGAAAAGCAGAAAAAGTAGTTAAGGATAAAGATAAAAATCAACACAATTTTCTCTTTTCTCTTTGCCTATTAAGTTAAATGGATAGAGCAGTAGATGTAGTCAGGAAGACAACTCGTCCCAGAAACACTAGTCAGCAATTTTCAACAAAAAGCATACACTTTTGCTGTCTTCCATGCCAATTTTCTCTACAAGTACATTTTATTGTAGAATCCTTAGAAAAAGATCTGAGACTCCCAAATCTACACTGTGTTTGTGAAAAGACAAATCTCTGATCATGTTGCTACTCTGCTCAACAAATTCCAGTGGTTCTCTAGTGTCTCTAGGATCAAATAGAAGCTTATCTCTCTTACCTTTAAATCTCTATATGATCCAGTCCCAACCTAATTGTCCAACTTTAATATACAGTGTTCCCTTTCACTAAATTCTACACTCTAGTCAAACTGCCCTCTCTGCTATGCTCACACACAATCTCTCATCTCCACACAATAATCTCACTCAATAATCTCTATTGTGCTGGTTGTCTTCCTAACCTAGAACATACTTATATATCACATATATCTTTGAGAACAACAGCACTGCATGATACATAAAATATAGAAAAGATGCAATACCTGTTCTCATGGAAATTGTGCTCTAGTAGGAAAGAAAGATATAAATATCAATAACTATGATATAAATATATATATACATATATAAAAACATTTCATGATAAATGCCACATTTAATCACATTGATTTGTCAGGAAATTTTTATAGATTGTGGCCTTTTCCCACTGAGCTAAATAATCTTAGAAATATTATTTCATTTGATTTTCATAATAACCCTTCAAGGTAGGTGCTATTATTATATCTAACAGTTGAAGATACCATGAAAGATTGTATATTGGAGGAAATGATCGAGCAATTTTAGATGAAAATATACCAATATTCTATCAAATCTGTGATGGTATGTATTCCCTCCAATAATGTAGATAACAACCCATTGATTCTGGCCCAGTTTGAGGGATAACCATAAAATTTTTCACATGCAGTTGCCATAGAAGCCCTTGCCACATTACTCAAGCTATTAAGAAAGTAATCACCTGCTCATTAAGTATCTCTTGCTTTCACTAATTGCCCTGCCTAGTCTTGTCATTCATTTTTCAGATGCCATCCTTTATATATATTCTTATGTGAATTCCTCACTTATAATATGATTCATTCTTTTTTTACAATCACTACTGCCTTTTGAGTGATCCTCAACTTTAGGTTTGACTCAAATTCCTAACAAAAGCTAACTTTTTATCTAGAATTTTAACATTAGTGATTTAGCAAACTATTTATCTTTCCATACTATTTTCTTATTTGAATCACAAAACTAGGCTAGAAGGGAGACATATCTTTTGTTTTTATATTATTTAGATATCCCACTATATATCTTCCCCAGCCCTTTTCAGGAGTGGTATCCTTTATAATCAAATGATTTTTAAAAAGAGGAATAACAAGAAATTTTATCAAAACTAACATAGAAAAAAAAATCTGACATTACATGCAGAGTACCACAACTCTTATCCCCATTTTATAGATAAGGAAACTGAAGACATCTAGCTAGGAAAGTCCAAGGTGAGATTTGAGAACTCTTTCTTGACTTCAGGATCACCTTTCTACTACATCAAGAGTTCTTAATCTGGATTCCATAAATTCAGGTTTTAGTATGTTTTCATATATTTCAATAAAATTGGTTCCCCTTATAATTCTATATGATTTATATTAGGTATTTACAAACATTATTTTGAGAAAATGTCCCTAACTGTCATCTGGCTGCCCCAGGGATCCATGAGATAAAAAGACCTGAACTTTAACAAGATCAATTCATGTGGGAGGGGGGAGGAAGGATGAGGAAGAAGGGAAAGAAGAAGAAGAGGAGGAAGGAAGGAAGGAAGGAAGGAAGGAAGGAAGGAAGGAAGGAAGGAAGGAAGGAAGGAAGGAAGGAAGGAAGGAAGGAAGGAAGGAAGGAAGGAAGGAAGGAAGGAAGGAAGGAAGGAAGGAAGGAAGGAAGGAAGGAAGGAAGGAAGGAAGGAAGGAAGGAAGGAAGGAAAAATCTTGAATCTTAAGCTATTAATCAAGTCAAATGTCCCCCAAATTTGATCTCTAAATCTAAGTTTCCAAGTTAATGGCATCCCTACCACTAGTCCACTCATGGGAAAGTGTCAGTATTTTATGACTAGGGAATTTCAAATAAGCTTTGGCTAAAAGAACACCCTTTTCCAAAGGTACCCAGAAGATTTGATGGCTGCCTTTGAGAGGACAAAAAAGAAAATAGTAAAGGACAAGATCTCGAATCCAGCTGGAATGTGACAGAAATAAGCAGTCTGCCATAATCACCAGGGTTGCTCACTGAGGTCTCTTTAGCCTCTTTTTTTTTTTCTTTTCTTTTTTTTTTCTTTTTTTTTTTTAAACTTCAGGCTCAAAGCAGTGGTAAGGCCTTGAAAAGCTGCTGAGTAGGAATAAACAGGGACCAGAGTTGCCCTTGATTGTTCACTTCTGTCTGGCTTTCCCCAAAACACTTTGGTGAGATCTGAAAGCTGACAGTTAGCCCTAGGCGGTTTATGTCACAAAGGATAGGACACTCTCCTGAAAGGGCCTGCCTCCCAGGTCTCAATGTTCTGCCTGGGAGCAAGTAAAAATCAGACAGGGAAACAGAGGCCAAACGCTGATGCATGCAAAACTAGGGAGAGCACACACATGGGAACATCGCAGAGGCTTGTCTTCCTGTCACTCTTCTCTCTTCTTTCTTCCCTCATCAGAAAAGTTAAATTCCCGACCTTTCTTCTCCTCTCTCTACCTCCCCCAACCCAACATTTTTTTTTTCTTTTCCCTACATCAGACAATACTGCCCGGATTCTTACCAGGAGATCTGGCTTTAGACAGCAGGAACAGAATGTCTTTTACCTCCCCATCCTGATTGCAGACAATGGAAGGCCCATGCTGAGCAGCACCGGCACACTGACGGTCCAAGTGTGCAGCTGTGATGATGAAGGGGATGTGATGTCCTGCAGTGCCGAGGCCTACATGCTCCCTGTCAGCCTGAGCAGGGGGGCCCTCATCGCCATCTTGGCCTGCATCTTTGTGCTCCTAGGTAAGTGGTTGCTGTCCTAGCCTGCTCCATCCCAAGTAACAAATGTTAACTTTGGAAATCTTAATTAGTGCTTTATGTAAATCATGGTGCCAGACCTGAACTCAGGAAGATTCACCTACCTTAGGTTTGTTCTCTCTCTGAATTTGTGAAATGATTTGCCAAATGTTTCAAAACTAGTGAATGGCAGGGCAGGGCAAGGACTAGAGATGTCTCCATCTCCCCGCCTTTCACTGGATTTACCACTTGCTGAGTGTGAGTTTTTCCAAAAAGTATTTAGTATAATGGAAAGAGCCTCACCGAGGAAACTTGCCAAATGGGTGACGATGGACAAATAGGTCAAGCTCTCTGAGTATCAGCTTCCGTATCTGTTAAATGGTGATAATGATAGTACCTGCTTCAGTGGCTTGTTGTAAGAACCAAACAAAATAATGTCTGAAAAGGTCTCTGCAAACCTTAATATGTTCTATAAATGTCAGGTAGGATTATTAGTCAGGAATAGTGCTCAGTTTTGTTTTATCCATCAACCTATCAATCAATTGAAAGGTATTTCTTAAGCACCTGCTATGGAAGTACCTGATACTGTTTTAAGAGCTGAAACATTTGGTACTCTCAAGGAGTTTCCATTGTAATGAGGGAGAAAATAAGAATAGGTAAGTAGAGATAGCACAGATAGAAAGTGAATAAATATAAATATATAAAAATAATGTAATACAAGAGGTACTACCAGTTGTATCACTTTTTTGGCCCTTAGAGAATATGTGGGCACTCATATGGTAAAAGCAGCTGCTTTGAATCATGTGTTCATTATAAGGTCAATAGAAAAGCCAAAGAAAATAAAACTAGCAGATCAAATTCCTAACACCTGTGCATGAAAACAAAAAACAAACAAATTAAAAAACCCTGATCTAGATTCAAGAGGCAGGTGGGAACCTCAGAGGCTTATTATCACCCAATCTTTCCCTAACAATAATTGATATCAAGCCATTTCTGGACAATTGAAATGTGCCCAGCTGGATACTCACTGATATCAGTTAGAACTACATCAAGTGTATCCTGGCCCTCTCTCCCCCATATATTTCCAGCTCATTTCTGACATCGTCATGGAAACTGGAACTCAGTGTGAATTAACCATTAAGCTATAGAGGCCAAAGTCATTCTTACAAGTATCCCTATTAATTTTGCTGTACGCCAGCAAGACATAGAATATAAGAGTCTCCAAAGAATGAAGAATGAGTATCCTACAGAAGGCAGGGAAGGGAAGAAGATAACAGGGGGTGTGAGCAGACTACAATGTTTATCTACTGAGGAGTTTTAAAGACCAGATTGCCTCATAGAGCTAGAACTTTAAAGGCTAACTGGTTCAGTCTCCTAATTTTTTTCTCTAAAAGATGAGGAAATTAGGACACAGTGGGATTAAGTGATTTATTTAAAGTTACAGAAAATGTTCATGGCAGAGCTGAGATTTAAACCAAGGCCTTTTGATTCAGAGCCTCTGCTTATACTTTTGTGCTTCACTGTATCTTATAGGAAGCTTCTAAAGAGAGAAGATGGACTAGTCATTCACAAGAGGCAAGAAATAACTTTGGTGGTACCCAGGGTTCTCCACTTGTATTCCCATACTATTCAGAGAAAGGAGGAAGGCTCCTAGCTCATTGAGTGAATCCCCTATGGTGGACTTCTGGAGGACATAGACTAGGGGCATGCAGGATAAACAGGCATGGCTAAGTTGTAGCAGATATCATCAGAGGGCACATCCAATTTAATGAGATCACAATTCCAAATCCATTTGAGTATTTAAGGGCAGTAGGCAAAGTGATGCAGTAAGGCAAGCTTGTCTTTGGCAGTCATTTCAATTTATTTCAAATCTAAAGTATATATTGAGCTTATTCTATATGTTAGGCACTAGCATAAGTAATGAAGGCTACAAAGATGTCTAGGATAATCCCTATTCTGAAGTAGATTCTCCTCTTGTTTCCCCTTTTTGTATTTTGCACTGCTCTTCCTTCATGACAGGAATCTCCTTCCCCAAATACTCTGTTTCCTTGGACCTCCTCCTCCTACTTTATTTCTCCCTCTTTTTTCCCCTATCAAAACCTACCTGTTCTGTATCCTAATCCTGCAGGAAGCAATTAGAAACTGCTAATGATTGATAATCAGTCAATCAATAAGCATTTATTAAACAATTTAATGAGTTATTCCTCCCAGGAATATTTGTAACTTAAGATAAAACAAAGCCCTAATGCTAGGTAGAATTTAAAGCATCACTAAAAGTCCAAAGAAGATATTTAAGGCCTTTCTACTCATGTCAAATTTTACCATTGGCCAGAGTTTCTTTATGGAGACAGACTTGTAAAATTACTCAAGGGTTTATTTCTCTGAATCTGTTTCCTCTTCTTAAAAATGAAGATAACATTTGAGTTATGTGAAACATAAATAACATAAACTTTTCTTCCGTTGGCTTTCTGAAAACCTAAATCTGATCCTGAAAATAAGAAAATATCTGTAATACATAAAAGATTCTCATAACTGGAAATCAAATATTTTCATAACTCATCTTGGAGAGAAGATTGAAGGCAACTATAATAGTTTACAAGATAATTTTTGAAGGGGGAGGAAATCATAAAAATGGTTATTTAGATAATATTAAACATGCAAATAGTCACTTGCTAATGCTGTTAGTAGAAATCCAAGGTGCAGATGGATATGTTAGGTTTCCTATTGTCCCAGTAGAAATGAAGAAGAAAAAAAAAAAAAAAAAAGGTTTCTGCTTCTTGACGAAAACACTGAAAAGTAGCAGATAGAGGTCTACAGAATTTCAAAGTTGAAAGAGATCTCAGTGGCCCATTGAGTCCAACTGAGACACACCTGAAAAATAATCCTCTCTACAAAATGTAAAAAGAAGAGTTCCTACACACAAAACTCTAATGTTCTGATGACATAAATCAACACATAGAAAGAAGGCAGAAAGGGCAGGGGAGGATATCTCCTTGGGGGTAAACATGCTAGTGGGGCTTACCTGAAGACCTCAAGAAAGGTACTTATCAAAGCATCCCACTTCACATTTGGATAGCTCTACTACTGGGGAAATTTTCTCTCTGTCAAGCATAATTCTACTTCTCTACTTCTATTCATTGATCCTAATTATGCTCTCTGAAAAAAAATTTTGATATCACCTTTCTTTTAATAAGTACTTAAAAATAACTTCCATAAGTATACTTCTCTCCAAATTGAATAATCCTACTTTTTTAAAAGGGCAATTAGGTACTTACTAGCTGTGTAACTCTAATCAAGTCACTTAACCTTATTTTCCTCAATTTCCTCATCTTTCAAATGAACTAGAAAAGGACCACTCTAATATCTCAGCCAAGAAAACCCCAAATGGAATCACAAAGAGTCAGACACAAGTGAAAAAATGACTAAACAAATAACAGTTTCAGGTTCCTCATTTTTAAAATGAAGGTGCTAAATTCAGTGTCCTCTAAGGTCCCTTCTAGATTTATTTATATGATCCTATGAATTTAGTTCTTAGTATGAGCTCCAAAGATCTTTAGAAATCAAGTGTCTTTTACATGGGTGAAAACTGTGGCCTACAGAGATTAAATAACTTGACTGGATTCATACATCTGCCAGTGTTAGAAGAATCTTATGAATCTTAGTTCTATATTCTTTCTGCCACACCACGTGATTTTCCAAATAACCTTTAGAGATCTGAAAAATACGAGAGCCAGAAAAATAGCCTCTAGGGTTCAGAGATCTCCTCTAAAAAAAGAAGTTTGACTCAATGACCCCTCAGCTCCCTTTCAGTTCCAACTTTATTTAGTCTCCGATTCCTCTGATTTCCTCTTACTAGAGAGACAAAGAGAATCTTATTGCAATTCCTAAAATATCCATAGGATGGCATGAGGAACACTCAGGTAGGCGAATGTCACAAACAGAAGGAATGAAAAGCTATTTACCCTCAGCTGAGAACCCAAACTGCCAACCTTCACTCCCCCAAAAAGGGCTTCTGGGAACCTTGTTCACATTCTTTTAAGAAACTTCATATTTCACGCATTAGTTATTTCAGCCAAATAGGCTCTCTATAATTGCTTCAACCGACCCACAAAAGAAGCTGCCTATGCAAGGAATGGAGTTCAAGAGCCAGCATTTCAGTGCACAGAAAGCCCCCAGGAGGCTGCAGAAGCAGCAGGTCACAGGTGGCATGGAAGCTGATGGCAATCAGCCCTGCCCCTTCAGATTGATCTTATTTTCCACTCTTCTGAGCTGCACTTCATTACCAGGAAGGTTTCCATCCATTTCACTGCAACATTTCTACAGACCTAGTGAGGAAAGGGTCACATCAGATTTGCTGAGGCAGCTCTCCACTTTAACATGGGAACTTATAGGAAGGCCTTACCATTATGTTCTGCTGATTTTGAACACTATACAGAAAATCTGGTTATTGTGATTTTCAGCGCATCTTTTGGGGCTTGAAAAGCAGTATACCATAGAAGATAATGGATTTGATTTAGAATCAGGAAGATCTGAATTTAAATTCATATAAATACTGGCTATAAGTGACTTAGAAGCAGATACTGCCTTTTGCCTTCCTTTGTATATCCAGTGCTTAGCACAAAAGGCACTTAATAAATGTTTATTGTCTGATTCATTAGCACAGTGGCCTTTTCTAAGTTACTTGATCTCTCAGTGCCATAGATAACTCTAAGACTTCAAGCTGCAGAAATTGATCTCCAATGGAAGAGAAAGTTTCTTCCCTATTCTGATGAAATCACAAGTCTACAACACTCAGTACTCATAATTTGATTCAAATCACCTAAATATTATGAAACTGCTGAAAGTTTAATGACTTTAATGGTGCATGTTTGAAAATAGTAGTTATTGGGTTTGAATACCTAATAGGATTAAGAGAGATTTATCCTAAAGATATGTAGTTTTCTAAGAAAGAGGGAAAGGGGACAAAAAGTGAATGTTGCAGATCTAGAAAGTTTGTTTTTAGGTCTGAGATAAATTGGGCTATGGACATGGTACCTTCAATATTTACTCTCAGAGCCTGGCAAGATTAATACCTATTATTATCCTGCCCAACCTTATTTTCCATTATTTCTTAGCAGCTATCTTTCATTCAACTCAGGCCAGACTTCTCACAGACCCACACCTCAAACATTCCCACTTACATAACAATGTTCTTGTGTTGCTCTCACCAGGAACAGCCTCAGTTCTTCCCCTTAAAAAGATGCAAACTCTACTACATTTCTGTCAATACCTACCTGGAGGGCTACCTCTCTCTTAAAGCCTTTTTTCAAAGACCTGATGAATCACTCCCTTCTCAAAATTCTAGCTACACTTTTTGGTGCTTTGGAGAGGGAGTGAATAGATCTTAAGATTTAAATTTGAATCCTTACTAGTTATATAATTCCTATATATCATATAAACTTTATGAACCTCATTTTCCTTAAATATAAAATGGGGATAATATTAGAATCTACCTCACATGGTTATTTGAGGATCGCATAAAATAATGTATGTAAGCACTTTGTGCACTTTGCAATAGTTAAGCTATTATTATCAAATCATTGAACATTTGACCTGCTATCCTGTAATGTTCACTGGTGGTTTCATGTTTCATTTTCTTCTTTGTACTCAGACCACTAATTTCCTTCCTCAGTCCTCTCTGTCAGTTGTCACACAAGCCCCTTGAGGGCAAGAACTGTACTTTATGATTCTTTTTTCCCCACATTGCAGCAATGCTGATGGCATAGTCAGAATCCAACAAATACATGCTGTCTAAATGATCGATTTTAAAGTACACTGAAAATGTTAGGTATTTTCAGCATTACTTGGCATTTATAAATACTCTATATCCCAAGTTCTTTAAAATCATTTTTGTGCATTTTTAGTCAATCCTTAATCTCTTGCTGTGCATATGACCACACTCTATGTTTTGCCATTGGATAAATGGTAATCTGACTTTCCAGGGTTGTCAAGCTGTAACTCTTCACCAGCTCCAACAAAATACACACACACACACACACACACACACACACACACACACACACACATACACACACACAATCAATAGAAGTCCTCAACACACTTTCCAGAAAATGTCTTCAGTCACAGAGATAAACAGCTCAATGGGATTATCTCTATCTAGCCTTTAAACCCCAGTGAACATGTACTGGAAAGAATGTATTTCTTGGGATAAAAAATTATCCAGACCTTCAAGGACAGATCTTAAAAGTGTGGTACTTAGTTACTAACATAATCATTTTTTTTCATTTCTCATGTTTTCTATTTTTCTTACTCTCAATTGGATACTCCTTCCCTCCTTGACATAATTTACCTTTCTCACTGCATATCTTTCCAAGGATGATGGGTTATTTAAAGAATAGAGATTGTTTCTATTTTCAACCTTTTTAAAAGAGCTATTATGCATTATTCCATAAGATATGTGAGTATAAGAAATGTTTTTGAGTGATTTTCAAGTTTAAATACTTCATAAAACAGGAAATACCAAAAAAAGCCCATGAACATATATGTATGTGTGCATATATATATATGTGTGTGTGTGTGTGTGTGTGTGTATGTATGTATATATATATATATATATATATATACTTTCTACTCCATACTACCTCTCATGTATAAATTTTGTTATATCAAAGCTCTTTGGTTTCATCAATATTCATCAATGTTTTATCTACCAAAACAGAGGGAAAGACAGAAGTGATAGGCAAAGAGATAGATGGAGAAAAGGAGAGAAGGTCAGGGACAAGAACAGGGAGATGAGTCAAGAGGAAAGAGAAAGTACTTGTTTGAGTCCTACCCATAATATTTACTATGTATAATTTACCTTTTCTTAGATTTAATTTCATTATCAATAAAATGATGGTACTAATTCTTCTGCTGCTAATCTGAGAGATTTTAGGTTATAGGCAGAAGACAAAAGGACAGTGCTAAGCTTCACAAATATTTTATAATGTGGTCCTCACAAAAACCCTGGGAAATAGGTGCCCATTATTATCCTTATTTTACAATTGAGGAAACAAAGGCAGATAGAGGTAAAGTGATTTGCTCACAGTCATATAGCTACTAAATATTTGAGGCCAGTTTTAAACTAAAGGTTTTTTTTACTTCAGACATAGCACTCTCTGCACCAATGAGCACATTAATCAATAAAAAGTATTATAAATTATGAAATTATATTTATATTCAAATATGTTAATATATGTAAATATAGTAGAAGCCTGATTCTTAACATTGATATTAAGAGAGATGGATATTGTTAGAATATGTTCTAACAATCAGTGAGCATTTATTAAATACCTGACTCATGCCAGACACTGGGGATAAAAAAATAAAGCAGTCCTCTCCTCAAGGATCTTTCATTTTAATGTGGAAGACAACATGTACATATATTGTTAGGTAGAAGATAAGACACAAGATAACTTAGAGACCTGGGAAAGCCCTTTTATAAAGAGGGATTGGCCCAAAACTTTAAAAGAAAGCCAGAAATTCAAAGAGTCCTAAGTGAAGAGGAAAAGCATTCTAGTTATGGGAAAGTACAAAGCAAATACAAAGATGTGTGGAGATGCATAGGGAGTGTGTGAGAGGAACCGTGAGTAAACAGCATGTTTGACTATGTAGAATATGGGAGGAAGTAATAGGTAAGAAGAATAGCGATATAGGAAAGAGACAATTTGAAAAAAGCTCCAAATACCAAATTTGGTAACTCCAAAGGAGTTTATGGTTAATTCTAGAAGTAATAATGAGCCACTACAATTCAATCATCAGTGTAATAGGCAGGTCTTCACTTCAGAAAAATCACTTAGGTGGTTTGTGGGAGATGAACTGGTATGGACAGAGAGTTGAACAATTAGGAATGTATTGCAAGAGGTGAAAGAGCCTGAAATAAAGTGATGGCTATATGAGTAGAGTGGAGATTTATGAAAATGTAGAGGTAGAAACAACAAGGTTTGGCAACTGAGTGTGTATAAATGGACTAATTGAGTATGAGGCATTGAGAACAGTAAGGTTGTAACTGAGTAACTGGACAGATGGTGATGCCCTTTATAGTCATGGGAAGTTAGGATGGGATGGATATAAGTTCTGACTTAGGTATGTTGAATTTGAGATGTCTTCAGGTATATAAATTTGGGGGTCATCTGTATTGTTATTTTATTTTTTTTAATTCATTTAAAACAAATACAAAAAGAAAAAAAAAGAACATTTCTATGTACAAAGCAGAACATAAAAGAATTCAATATAAAACAATAAAATTCCATTTTGAGAAAACCTTTCTAGAATATCCTATACATTGTTTGCAAAACTACACGTTTTCTGTGCTTCGTTCTAAATTTTCTTTTGTTCTCTTTTTTCTCCCTTACTCCCTTCTATGCATGCACACATACACATATAAACACACACACATATGAATGTGCATGTGTATACACACAAACACACACATACACAAACACACACAAATGCATCCATATGTAAGAGCATACCATAAATATTTCTATTGTTATCTCTTTCTCTGGAGGTAGATAGTATCTTCTTCATAGGTCCAAGTCTTTCTATATTTTTCTAAATTAATCAGATCATCCTTTCTTATATCACAATAGTATTCCAACACAATCATATACCACAGCTAGTTTAGCCATTCCCTAATTGAAGAGTGCCTATCATTTTAGCCAATCTCAAAGTTTTTAATTTGCATTTTAGAGCATTTTTATATGATTATATATAGTTTTAATTTCTTCTTCAAAAAACTGACTGTATCCTTTGACCGTTTATTAATCAGGATTGTTGTTATTCAGTAATTTCAGTCATATCTGACTCTTCATGACCCCATTTGGAGTTTTCTTGGCGAAGATACTGAAGTGATTTACCATTTTCTTCTCCAGCTTATTTTAAAGATGAGGAAATTGAAGCAAACAGAATTAAGTGACTTGCTCAGGGTCACAAAGCTAGCAAGTATCTGAGGTCAGATTTAAACTCAGGAAGATGAGTATTCCTGACTCCAGTCCCGGCACTCTCTCCACTGCACCCCTACTAAGTAGCCACTTAGTAGCTAAGATCATTGACTCCATCAAATGTGAAGAGGTGATGAAGTTAATTAGTTAATGGGTCAGTTTGACTGTGACACAAAATATGTGATGCATAATAATATAAAATAAGTCTAAGCCCAGATTGTGAAGAGTTTTAAACACAAAAGTGAGGAATAGAGAAAGAGTCCTGGGTAGAGTGGCCTGTAGTCAGTCCTGTTTTTTAAGAGGATTAACTCTAGCAACTATGTGGGGGATAGATTACAGAGGGGATAGACTGGAAGCAAGGATACCAATGAGGAAGCTTGCAATAGTCCAGATGAGAAGTGTTGAAGGAATGAACTGGAGAAATAATAACGTAAGTAAAGTGGACAGATGCAAGACACCATCTAGGTAGAATTGACATTTGCAACTGATTATACAGGGAAAGGAAAAGGAGAGGGAAAAATCAAGGATGATTCTGTGTTGTGAAACTTAATGACTGAAGGATGAAAATGCACTCAATTGAAACAGACAAATTTAGAGAAGTTCTAGGGAAAAATGGTAAATTTTGTTTGGGCCCTATTTAGTTTGATTTGCCTATGGGATAACAGGTGAAGACATCTCATGTCAGATATCCATCTACAGCATTTTTGACAAGCTGTTGCTTGAATATTTCTAGGGAAAGGGAACTGATCACAATAATTTAAATGTGGATCAATTTGGACAGGTGCTGAGGGTTATAGCCTCCCTAGTTCTAGACGCTTCTATTTTTGCAGCTTAAGATCATATTAACTTTTTAGCTGCCATGAAATACTATTGATACATAATGTACATGTAATCATCTAAAGCCCCCAGACCTTCTCCATATGGAATACCATTAAGCTAGGTCTTCTCTTATCTGTATTTTAATGCTTGATTTTTTTTTTTTATCCTAAGAGCAAAACTTAAAGAAGATAAAACTACAGAGATAAATGAGATGCTATTTTGAACTATTATCTCAGATCCTTTTGAATCCTGATTCTGTTGACCTCTCTGTTTGCCTTTCACAGTTCTGGTGTTGCTTATCTTATCCATGAGGCGGCATAGGAAACAGCCCTACATCATTGATGATGAGGAGAACATACATGAGAACATTGTCCGCTATGATGATGAAGGAGGCGGGGAAGAAGACACGGAGGCCTTTGACATAGCAGCCATGTGGAATCCACGGGAGGCACAGACAGGGGCAGCAGCAAAGATGAGGCAGGACATGCTGCCTGAGATTGAGAGCCTGTCTCGATATGTGCCTCAGACATGCACCATGGACAGCAACGTCCACAGCTATGTGCTAGCCAAGCTCTATGAAGCTGACATGGATCTGTGGGCCCCTCCCTTTGACTCCCTCCAGACCTACATGTTTGAGGGGGATGGCTCTGTGGCAGGGTCCCTGAGCTCATTACAATCAGTCACTTCAGACTCAGACCAGAGCTATGATTTTCTAACAGACTGGGGACCACGTTTCCGAAAGCTGGCAGAAATGTATGGTGTTACGGAAGGCAATGGGCCACTGTGGTAACAAATTGATGGGGGAGAGGGGCCCACAGTGTTCCCACAATGCAGTGCACGTCCAAATACAGATCCATTCTCATCAGATGCTTCTGTGAATGAACATGGGTATGGTCTTCTAAAATAGCAATACTGTGCTGGAGAGTGAGAATGGGGGAGGGGAGGGGGAAAACAGCTCTCTGAATCAGCTTTACTTGGTTAAATTAAGTAATTGAAAGGTAAAACAAAAGAGATGGGGGGAGGGGACAATCCTTTTTTATGGCTGTATTTAAATCTTTGGCATCCAATTGCTTTGGCATTATAGGGTTTCCTTTCACTGCAGAACTTTGCTGCCTGGATCATAAAGAAGCTTATGGACACAGATATTAATCCTCAGCTCAAAAGGGGAGGGTGGGGGGAGTTCAATAGCCAGCAGAGATATGGCCATACTTCCACATTCATTTTATTTTATTTTCCAGTTAGGGATTTTACTGGCTCACCAAACCACAGAAATCAACCCGCACAAAAGAAAACAAGAAACTGAAGTCTCAGTATTTTTGTGTGAAATGATTCTTACTTGTTCTGGGATTTGTGAAATTCTTAAAACAAACAAACACCCTTTTAAGACAAGGTCAGGCTTCTATCTGCCTTGCATGAGGAAAGGGGGGGGCAGGGAGGGAAAGGGAAGAGATGTTGACTTCGTGCTCAAGTTGAATGGCTGAAGCAAAAGTCATTGGCATTATTAGTAATCCATTTCTGAAATGTTAGCCTATGTTTATTCTCCTCTCAGCTCTTTAACTGTGGTACTGCTAAACTGATCAGAATGAAACCAGAAAAGAAATCTGCCTCTTTTGCACTGTAGATGTCTCTTCCACGTGCCCAATGTGAAGATTAGATGTTATGAAAGAAAGCCAAATAAGAAAGTTATCTGATAATTACATGGGTTAGAGGGCTTTCCTAATCTGTGTGAGGTCAAGCCGAGGGATGTTTACATACTGTAGATAACCTACTTGAACAAATGCAGTATTATAGAAAAATAAATGGATGTAAGAAAATTACATGTATAAGTTTTGTATATTTGTTAATAATTTTGGTAATAAATATGAGTACTGCATCACAGTACCTTAGCACTTCTTTTAATAAAAGTTAAATAGAAGGGAAAGTCTGGTGGAAATTCATTGTTTAGAGTGTAAGTAAGGAAACATCATCTTGAATGACAGTGATTTATTGTATATCCCTTGGGAAAATGAAAGATACCAAGTGTGGTTAAGATAATGATGAAGAAATTTTAAAGTATTCTTCTGCCTGAAAGTCCTTGGGTGGCCTTGACTTAGACTGCTGTTCTGAGATCATTCTATTGATTCTCTTATCTTAATAAGGGAATGCACAAGGTATGGGCCTTATAAATTAAATAATAGGTTTGGCCCCACATTTTCCATTTCATGAATAGATAGGCACAATCAGTCCATCAGTAAGCATTTATTAAGCATCTGCCATGTGACATTCATTGTGCTAGGTGCTAGGGATACAAAGAAAATAAATAAATGATCCTTGCCCTCAAGTAGCTGACTTTCTATTGTCCCATTCAGGTAAATGGTTGAGCAAAATACTTTCCTCCCCTATTAATCCAAAATTTCTTTCACCCAAAGTCCCATGTGAGTGTCCTCTTTTAGCCTCTTCCTGTACAATAATGGATCATTCCAAGTTGTTATGTTTTGGCTCTATGATATATTACTAACAGTTACATGGCAGCTCTTATATAGTAAGGATTTAATATTTGGTGAATGGGAGTGAAACACAGATAATAAGTAGTAGATGAAATTCCTTGGGTTTTGTGGAATCTTGTTATTAAAATTCTGTCCTTTCCCTATAAAGTTTAAAGTTCACCATACATCTGTAGAATCTGAGCTCTGAGATGTTTTTCATGGAGTAAAGATACTGTTGCCAAAATTAATTATTTTCCTCTCATCAGTCCTTCCATATTTATGAAATGGTTGGCCACAGAGAGGGAAATGTTAATGGTCAAACTATGGACATGAGGCAACTTAATTTATCAATACAAGGACCAAACCCAAGATATTTTTATCTCACTAGCACAGTATTGCTAATTAATCTGACAGGTTTTCAATTCACTTCATGCCAACCATTCCCACTAAAAATCAAAACAAGAGGAGAAAAAAATGAATGATGGTTAAGTGTGCTGTCTAATGCCTTGATTGTGTCTACTATATTCACATATGCACATACATAAACACACAATAAGAATCTTTAAAAAGATTTACCAACCTGCTAGCTTTTTATTTATTTATTTAAATCCAATCCCTTGTTGACAGCCCTGGACTCATTCTCAGTAGTGGCCACACAACCTCTGAGTCTACTATGCAAGTGTGGGAAGGCTTAAGAAAATATCATTGGGTATGCTGCATAGCTAGCTGCCTTGGCATCCTATAAGCAGAATTCTCAAGTATCTGGCAGGGTGAAAGAATGAATGCAGATAGCTGAAAGAGATAACCTTTCATTCATGTAACTTAGAGTATATATGTGGGCCTATCAGACAGGGGCCATAGAGATTGAAGAGAGGGCCATCCTAGCTTAAGAAAGCATTGAGCCCAAGCAAAATCTTGGGCAAATCCACAAAAGGCCAGTTCACAAAAGGGACAGATTGATACCCTCCTTGACTTAATGCAGAAAATGAGCTCTGTAAAGTGAATTCCCCTTTTCAACCCTGTTCTCAATGTACAATCAGCTGCAAAATGAAAGAATTAACCCACAGATCAAGCAAGTCATATGTTTTCCCTGTGCCTTTCATAGTTCATATCTCCTGGTTACAAAAGGAATTGATAAAGGTGATATAACAAACTGAGTTTTGTTTTTTTTTTTTAATTCCTTGACAGTTTGGTACAGAATGCAACTCCCTAATCCTAATTACTATTCCTCACTGGCTAATAGAAAAGCTCATTTTTTTAGCATTCAAACCAAGATTCAAGTTTTGAATCTCTCTTTTCATTTTTATCTAAGATTTGTTGGGACCTTAGATAAATTATCAATGTGTTAATGAAGATGACTGTACTATTATGGATGGTAACTGACCTTTGTATAGCTTATTTAAAGTACTTTACATGCATTACCCAAATGATCCTCATATAAGCTTTGTGATAAATGTTAGGACAGATATTATTTCCTCTATTTTACAAATGAAGGAAAAAGCCCAGGGAAGTTAAATAATTTTGCTTGAAGTTACATAAGCTTACTAACTTATGAAATAATTGAAATCCTTAAACAAAAGGCATTACATGAGAATCCCAGGACCTGATATAAAGCCTGACACAGTGCTTAGGACTTGTTGATTGGTCAGAAGATCATAGATTCAGAACTAACCAATGCCTTAGAGATCATTTTATCCAGCCCAATCAATTTTTCAGATATAGAAACCAAGTCTCAGAATGCTTTAAGAACATGCCTAGGATCATAAGAAAGTAAAGAGGAAGAACCAGGGTTCAATAACAGGTCCTTTGAATGAAACCACCATTCTTTCAACATAAGTTTCAGCAGTTTCCTGATGTATATACTACAACACGATCCTTATATTGTTAGGATAGAGTATAATAGAATTAAAAAAAAAAAAAAAAAGCACTGGATGGGGAATCTGGAGCTCTGGGTTAAAATCTTGGTTCTCTTACTGCCCAGTTATATCACTGTGACCAAGTAACTTCAACTTCTCAGATCCTAGATTCCTCATCTGTAAAATGAAGCACTTTGACCAGAAGACATCTGAATACCTTCAGACTCTAAAATTTTATGAACTGTCATATAAAGAAATGAAAAAATACCTGAGGAAATGGGAATATCTATGCTGAGTGTTGATGTAAAGGTTTCTCCTTGAACCATAAAAGTATAAAGGATTGTAAAAAAAAATAATTTGGAGCTCCTAAAATCTTTCTAATGGCTTTTGAACTGAAATACAAAGAACTGGCCTTTGAGTCAACTTCAAGATGCCCAATATGTCTCTACACTTCATGTTTTATGCTTCCTCATATACACCATCTGATGAAGTCAGGATTTCAACACATAACTGTGAGAAGCCAAAAAAATGATAATAAATCAATTAGGAGTTCACTAACAAGGAACAAATAATATTCCATTGTAATTTAGTTTAAAACAAACAATAGAGTGTTTCCCAAGGGCAGGGCCCATTGCCATAGTTGCCAAATTTCTTCTGCATATTAACTAGATAGAAATTCTCTATACATCTGCAATGATCTATCTAGTAATAAGGACCTTATAAATATTTTAGTGTATACCTTATACATCTTGATGCACCTTTGACTAATGTTCTTGAAAAGAGGGTAGCTTATAGGAACTGACAAAAGTCTTTATCAGTTGTTTTAATCCCACAATTTCTCTCTCTGACAATACCCACTGTAAAATACATAATGATAAATCCAATGTGGAAGGTAATTTCTGTCTATTTTCTATATGACTAGATCCACCACTATCCAGAATTTACCAGTCATCTAATTCTATCCTTTAAATTAGGATCTTCTTTAGGCAAAGCTGGGGAGGGAGATTGTTTTATTTTGTTTTGTTTTAGTACAGATTTGTAGTGTCAGAAGTAAAATTTTCTACTCCCTTATTTCATTGAGAGTAATGGAATCATCTTTTAAAATAGAAAAAAGGGAAAGAGAGACAGAGAGACAGAGACAGAGACAAAGACAGAGAGAAAAATTTTAAAAGTAGTGGAGATCAAGTTTGCCAGATTCTTGAATCAATGAAATAGTCCTCTTCCAAAGGGTTTCTATGTAGTAGTAGTAATAGTAGTAGTAGTAACAGCAGCAGCAGCAGCAGATATGTTATTAGGGTTTACAAAGCACTATTCCCATGTTGCCTCTCTTGATCTTAACAACAATCCTCTGTGGTATGTGTTAATATTATTTTCTTGTAACAGTTGAGGAAACTAAGGAAAACAAAGGCTAAATAATTTGACCAAGATATATAACCAGGATTTGAACACAGATCTCCCTCCCTCCAAGTCTAGCCATCAATATTTCTATCTATATATTTAGATGTTGAATATTTGGCTGCTATCCCATGACGTTCATTAGGAATAAGTTGTTTCTCCATTAACATTTCTTTATTTGAGGTTCACCCTTAAGCAAATATATAATCGATCATATTCCCATTGGAAGCAAACATTTTCCCCTGGTTGGGATAAAAAGAATACATAACATTTTTTAAAGATAAATTGTGAATATTGGGTTCTGGTTCTGGTTCTCCATTTAACATTCTAGGGGTTAGTTTTTCATGTGTAAAATAAGATCATAAGATTAGTTCATCTTAAAGGTCTCTTCCAGTTTTAATATACATAAATTCCCTTCATTTTGTTCCCTTTATTTTTAAAGTCTCACCAATATATTTGAGGTTTATTATTTTGTTTTGTTTTGTTTTTGCACTAGTCATCTCTCACTACACATTAATGACCGTTTAATGCTGTCTTTTATAACAAAGGGATTACACAAAACTTTGCCCATCTTTAATTACATATCACAGAGGAAAGTAGGTTTCATCAAGTGTGCACCCTCCAGAAAATTCTAAGAAAATAAGCAATTGAACAAGCAACTGAGATGCTAGAGAGTTATGAAAGAAAAGGCTAATTACCAAAAGAGCTTAGAATTGTAGCTGGCAGGGACCTCAAAGATAAACTCATCCAAACTTTCCATTTTTCAGATGAAGAAATTGAGGACCATAGAGATTATATGACTTGTTCTAGGTCAAACAAGAAGAAAATTGCCATCAGAATCATGGAGAATCCAGGCCTTCTGAAGTTAAACTTGTTAGTCATTCAACTCTACTTTGCCCTCTCTTCTAAACTCCTCCTGTCTTCTAAATCCCTCTTCTACTATATGACCTTCTCTAGCAATCTTTGATGTTGTCTAAAAGTAATAAATGCAACACACACACACACACACACACACACACACACACACACACACACACACACCCTTTGTGGTTACAAAGCCTTAAATCTATATCATAAGACTAAACTATGGGTCTGCCTGGAAACAGAGCCAACAAATGCCTCTATAGGAACAAGGAGACATTCTAAGCAAGATTCATATTAATAGCATTTTCCTTCACTGACCTTGGTCAAGGCCCTGTAATGAGACCCAAATAGATAAACCATATAGATAAAAGATCTTACAAGATAAATCATCTTTATATTTTCATCATTAGCTAGAGCATTTGGAAGGCTAAAATACTGGATCCTAAGAATAGTCTATGGATGGCTCCATTGCCATTCCTTCTCATCTGCTTAGTTTAAAAATAGCATTATGAAGGGTGGTCAGGGAATCATAGGATCACAAATTTAGAGGTGGAAGGTTGACCTTAGGAGTTATTAAGTCCAATTCCCTCATTTTAGATGAAGAAATTGAGCACCAGAGAGATTCAATGCTTTGCCCAGTGTTAGAAAGCTGAAGTGACATTTGAAACAAGTACAATTATAGGCTCAGGATAGTCCCCAGAAAAGGGCGTATATTTGTCATTGTTGGAAATCTATAGCATTCCCCTCTCTAACTGTATCAGATTTGAGGCTTGAGAAATCTTTGACAGTTCAGCAAATGTCTTTTGACTTCTATCAAAAAACAACATATGATCCAGTGTTATCTTGGTGTGCCTGAGGGTGCCACAATGTAATGTCAGTGTTTTAATTCAATTTTTTTAACATTTATTAAGCAATTATTTTGTGGCAGGCGTGATGCTAGATGCAAAGCATTCTGAGGCACACACACACAAAAAAAAAAAAAGGAAAAAAAGCAATTCCTGCTCTCCAAAAACTTACATTTAAATGGATAAGGGGGGTGAGGGGTGAAGGTGAGGGTGGGGTAGACTACAAAATGCAAATAGATAAGTAAATACAAAGTAATACACAGTAATGTAAAAAGGCAGAGAACACTAGTGCTGGAGGGATTAGGAAGGACTTAATAAAGGAAGTGATAACCAGATTTTCTCTTGAAGTAAACTCAATGATCTTAGAGAAAGAGATAAAGGAGCTGGTGAATTCTAGGCAAAAGGCACAATCTATGATAAGGAATAGAGGTAGGAAATAACAGTGCTGAATTTGAGAAAGAACTAACAAGCTAATTTGCTTGAAATGTCCAGTATACGAAAGCAAGTAATGGGAATTCAATCAGGAATGATAATTAGTGGTCAGATTGGGATGGACTTAAGATGCCAAATAAAGCTAGAGAAAATAGAGAGCTACTAGATATGTTTAGTAGGGACATGAAATGACCAAGTTTGTGTTTTAGGAATAGGAATTTGGCAGATATATGGTAAATAGATTGAATGAAGAAGAGCTTGTAAGAAGAAGACCAATTGGGAGAACATTATGATAATCCAGGCAATAGATGATGGGGTCTGAACTAGACAAAAGAGGAAGGGAGAGCTAAGAGTCAGTCAGTCAGTATACATTTATTGTCTATCACTTGCCAAGCAATGTGACAGGCTTATAAAGAAAGGTGAAATAATGAGCTCATAACCTAATCAAGAAGACAACATGTAAACAACTATGTATAAACAAGCTATATACAAGAAGACTAGATTTTGTCTGGTTTTTGGAGAAAACCAGAGAAATTAAGAGGCAGAGATGAGGAGGTAAGGGATTTCAGATAAGTAGAACAGATCAGAGACGAATTATTTTGTTTGAGGAAAATAAGGAGGCCAGTGTCACCAGAATAGAGTAAATTGAGTAGGATAAGTGATGAAACCTGCACCAGGATGATGTCAGTATTGGAGGGGAGAAGAGGGATGCTTGAGAAATATAGCAAAGATAATATCAATAAGCCTTTGACAACAAATTGAACATGGAGGGTGAGAGAGGTTAAGGAGTCAAAGATGATACCTAAGTTGAGAGCCTGAGGGATGGGGTGGATAGTGGTGCCTTTGACACTAATAGAAAAGTTTAGAAGGGGAAAGACATAAAATGGGAAATATATGAGTTCAATTTTGAATATGCTGCATAAAAAAATCAATAAAACTTAGTAACTGATTATATATAAGAGGGGAAGGGGAAATGAAGGGGAAGATAGAGTCAAAGATGCCTCTGAAGTAGAAAGCCTGGGTAAATGGAAATTCCAGATACCAATGCCCTCCTCTCTCAAGTAAAGTGGGACCTTCACTTGGAGTCTGCACATCTGTAGGCTTCAGTGATTTCTAAAATGGTTTGTCTAGAAAAGTACTGTTATTCCTTACCTTTATGTAAACAAGGCATAATGTATAGGTGTTCACACAGAATGATAGTATTAGTGACCATCACTGATGAAATTATATAATCATTTTAAAGTAATGCTGATGAATTTCAATAGTTCATCTTACTTTGGAGCCCACAGCACTCATTTGTGAGATAGGTAACTGTATTCTGCGTGACCACAGAAAATAGGTTTCTAATAGTGTGAATCTAATTTTTGGAAAGCTTTTCTGAATAACTAATTCTTATTTTGGCTATATTTTTAATCTATGAGTTTGGAGGCTTCTAATTAGTTTTGAAAAGGATAAAATAACATTTTCAAAAATAACATATTTTGTGTGGTCTTTGATAGAGACTAACCCACACATTTACTGGAGAATCCTCATAGATCATCAGTGGTCACACAACTGCAGAATTGCTCTTCTTAATACAGATTACTACATACCAGGATGAATGAATACAGTTTATTTTGCTTTTTTAGCCTCATCTCAAATTATCATCATGATCACTCAGCTCAGCTGCAACTGTTCAAAAAATCTTTTATTTCATCAAATAAAATCAGTCAGTACAAGTTGTAACCTTTCCTTGCCATCTCATACTACTTTAATCTTGTCTATATTCTTCTTTAGATTCTCTTCAAAGAACCCACCTAATGGGCTGAAGGCCTTCTCCATGACTTTTCTTTTAATATTTTAGTAGAAGGGCATAGTAATCAGGTTTTCCATTTATCATCCCTCACTCTCCTTGTCCTATCTTCTTTACCATCCATATATTCCCATGCAATACTATTATAGTTATTGTATATAGCAGTATGTATAGCTACTGTTTTCCTTCTAAAAAAATACCTTTGTAGACAGTGAAGAGCAAAAGTTCTTCAGTGTTGAAGATCTTGGCTCACAGTAATTCCTTTGTAGCAGACTACATTAGCAATCAACTCCTACCATGAGGCCAGTCCCATGCCCTGACTATTGCAATAATCCATTAGTTGATCTCCCACTAAAGTCTCTCCTCACTCCAATCCATCCCACACCAGACTGATAAAGCGATCTTACTAAAGTCCAGCTCTAACCCTGTCACTCAGCGACCACCACCCACTTAATAAACTCTATTACACCAGAATAAAATAGAAAATGTTTTTTGGTTTTAAAAGTCCTATGCAATCTGGTCCCTTTGTATCTTTCCAGTCTCTTTATGCTTTACTTCCCTCTATTTTCTCTGTGATCCAGCTGTAATGGCCTTCTGGCTATTCTCACATATAGAACCCTGTATAGATCCTTCTCCCTGGATGGCCTCCATGTCTAGAATACTCCCCTTCCTCATTTCCATCTTCTGTTCTCCCTAGTTTCATTCAAGGATACCTAATTCATCTTCTGCAAGAGACCTTTCCCTATTCCCTTCCCCCACTTTCTAAGAATTCATCTATACTATATATGCATTTTTATATAGGTATTTGTTTGCATGTTATTTTTCTCACTAGAATATGAACACATTCAGTATTTTTATCTTTCTTTGTATTCCCAGCTCTTAGTATGGTATTTGGTAAGTATTTAGTAAATGATTTTTGACTCATTGACTGTTATCCCTTTATGCCAGTAGTGTCAAATTCTAATAAAAATAGATCCCTATGGAATATATGACTTAGAAAAGCACAAATTAATGTTATGTTGTCTGCTTCAATTCCCCCAAGAGATAAGTATAGCACCATCTACCTACCAAATATATTATGAAGATCAAATGAGATAATATTTGTAAAACACTAACAAAGAGTCTGGCACATAATATATGCTTATTCCCTTCCCTGTTCTGGTGAAGGAGGAAAATGAAGAAGAGAAGGAGGAGGAGGAGGAGGAATAGTAACAGTGGTAATTGTTGTATCATCATCATCATCATCATTCTTTGGGTCCCTAAAATTTTAATTATCTGAATATTTCACTGTCCCAAAATTTATAATCACTCAGCATCACTAGGAAAAGTAAGTTGGAAAGCTTTTGCTTGTTTGTTTTAATTGGGATTTTGTGTAAGAAAGCAATGCGCGATTCCTGAACACTATCATTTCCAAAATGCAATCCAACCTGCTTTCTTCCTCTTTTCAACTCTGTACCCAAATCACTGTTCATCTGAAGTGCCCTTCCTGGATAAATGTATTGGTATACTGATTCAATGGACTGACTGTCCAACTACATATCAAAATCTGGGCTATAGGTAATGGTTTTTTCATTTGCTTTTTGTCCTGAGTGATTGTTAGATCAATCTCTAAATAACAGTGGATCTTATGAGGAAGATCCTATGATCTTCTAGGTTTTGACACAAGAATAACAGTTAGGAACATCTGGATGATGTCACCATGCATAGGGGATACTTCTTCCATTATATACTCCTTTATAATAAATGCTTTGGGAAAGTAAATATTTTTCTGCATTAGTCTTTTTGGCATTAACGATTAAAATACTATTAAGCAGAGTTTTCTCCATGATGGATTTCTCAAGTAACTGATTATGGTCCAGGCATAGGCAAAGGAAGAAAATCTTTGAGGAAGAGTTTAGTTTATATTGACTAAATAAGGTGGCCAAAATATAGCAGAGCCAGGTCATTTTGGCCATCCCAAGTTCCACTTTTATTACAAATATCAAGAACAATTATTCCATGTTCCATTTCTAACAATTATTTTAATAGCCAAAAGATATTATTAACTTTGCAGCATTTCAACCAGGTACTAAGTTATCACCCCACAACAACAGCATGGCCTATGTTTATATTTTTAGATAACCATGTATTCTTATGCGTTTAAAACAATCTAGGTCATCTTAAAAAAACAAATCTTTTTCTATGTACATTCACAGATACATACATACACACATATACTATACATTCCTATATAAACCATATTATTCTGCAGTTTCTATTAATTCGTTTGTTATTCTTCTCAATGAGTTGGCTTTGAGGTAAGTTTCTATTGGCTCTTAGTTTAACCTCAGTTTGATTCCAGGCATAAAGCAAAGCCAATTTTCTCATTTCTGTTGGGAAGAGGTCCTAATTACCTAAGAACTAGCCCGTTTTTGTCTCCTGAGTAAAAAGCTTTTCTATATTAGAGTGAAACCAAAACATACAGCAAACCCATATACAAAGAGTCACGCCAATTTAAATGATTTGCCATTTGGCCTGGACCAACAATAACATTTCATGCTCATGAAGCTCTCTACTCAGATTTATGATTTCAAATCATAGCCACTGTAGACAGAAGCGTGATATAGGAGATTTATTCTTTTTTTCATTATTTTCCTTATTGGGAATATTTTAGAGTATTTTGTTCAGCTCAGCTGTTGTTTTTTTTTTCCTCTCTCCACTGGTATATCATTTTCCATACTGTCTATAAAATATCTCAAGATAGTTGCAGTTTTCTAATTGCTGTCAAGAGGATAATTACTTTCTTTCCATAGAATCAAGTAATAGAAAAGCTTTATTTTCCTTCAAGAACTAAATATTATATAATTCAAGATTCAATAATAGCTAGTATTTGTATAGACCCTTTAAATTTGTAAAACATTTTACATACTATGTCAAAGGAAAAATAGGTACTATTACTATCCCCATTTTATAGATGAGAAAACTGAGACTCAGGTTAAATGATTTATCTAAGTTCACAAAGCTAGTAAGTAACTAAGGCAGAATTTGAATTCAAAACCTCCTGCCATCAAGTTCAACATTCTATCCACTGTGTCACCTTACTGCATACTATAGTGAAGATCTCTGCTAGTTGTGAGATCTCTGATCTATTGTAAAGGTGAGTCCAGAGAAAGAGTAGCTAAGAGTTACTTCATCCTGTGGTGTTTTTTGCTTCAAGATTGCCCTGATAACACAATTTATAATAAAATATTCACAGAATTACTTTTTGGGCTAGCAAAAGAGAAAAAGAAAAAAACAGTTGGAAACAAAATGAATGTCTATCAACTAACCAATGGCTAAATAAATTGTGATATATAAATGTAATGAGCTAATTAATATTTTAAAACCATTTATTAAATTTTTACTCTGTTCTAAGCACTATGCTGAGTCTCTGGAATATAAATATAAAAAGTGAATTAGTCCCATTTCCTTCGGGGAACTTATATCCTAATAGGTGAGACAATACACAGAAGGTGGTGGTGACCAGGGAAGAGAATTTTGGTCTAGTGAGTCACAGGGTTTATAAGTTGATCTCAAGGGAAGTCAGCCAACATAATCTTCAAAATAAATGGCAGTCTGGATTTTATAATTTACCTAGAGCAAGATGTAGGAATCAGGAGGTTGGGGAGAGAAGAGAAGAAAAAGAAGAAGATATATGTTAATATACAGTGCTAGGCTGGTAATTAGATAGGTTGTCTTGGTCTGGCCTATGGCCCCTAGATATAGTAGATTAAGTAGTTCTTATCTGTTATCAGTTATAATAACTCAGTTCCAGAGCAGCTGTTGTAAAACTAAATGGATTAACTTCACAGGACTTGAGGGTATAGAATATTGGAATATTACTGTACTCTAAGAATTAATAAACATGAAGAACTTAAAGAAATATGGTAAGACTTTCATAAAATAATGCAAAGAAACCACAACCAAGAGAAACTATACAAACAGTGACTACAACAACAAATGACGGCACTAAAAAGCCATCAAGTAATAAATTATAATGAACAATCTTGATCTGAAAGAACCAATAATAAAGTATGCTTCCATATCACCACATAGCTCAGAGCAAAGTGTGGGAACCACAGATATGGAAAATGGTATACTAAATAAAGAGATTTGCTAATTGGTTGGCTGATTTGCTTCAATGTTTTTCTTTGTCACAAGGAAACATTCATTGGTGGGAAGAGGATTGAATTATAGAGAAATGGTTACTATAAAGATAAGTAGTATCCATTTTTTTTTTAAATGACTGATCAAAGTTCCTTTTATATATTGCTAGAAATATCTGTTCACAGTGTCAGGAAATCAAGGGTCTCCATCTCTGTCTTCTATCCCCACCTGTGATTTCACCAATAATCTCTTTATTGTCAATCCTTTGGCCTCTTCCAGACGTCAGTCTTCATAGGCTTTGACAATTATCTCCTTCTTCTAGGCACTTCCCTTGCCCTGAATGTTTGAGGCACTGCTCAGTCAAGCTTCCCTTCCTATTTGTTGGACCAATTCTCAGCCTCTTTGCAGGTTCATCTTCCATTTCCTGTCACCTATGAACAGGCATAGGCCAGAGTCTTATTTCAGTTATCTCTTCTCTCTGAGTTTATCTTTTTGCTTGCTATCCTCTCCTCAGTCTCTACACATTCAACTGTAATAACAACAGCTAACAAGAATAGCATTTATATAGTGTCTACTGTGTTCCAAGCACTGTGCTGAGTGTTTAACAAATATTTTATTGATTAATCCTC
Source organism: Sminthopsis crassicaudata (assembly GCF_048593235.1). Lineage (NCBI taxonomy): Eukaryota > Metazoa > Chordata > Mammalia > Dasyuromorphia > Dasyuridae > Sminthopsis > Sminthopsis crassicaudata. The sequence continues at coordinate 302,398,146 of NC_133617.1, read as the reverse complement.
ACAACAAAACTGGAAAGTTGCTACTATTAATTCACACATTCTACAGATGAGGAAATTGAACAAAGAAAGGTTAAGGATCACAATGTTTGTAAGTGTTTAGTGTTGAATTTGAACCCAGATCTTCCTGATTCCAGGCTTTGGACTCTATCCACTGCACCAAACCAGCCCTCATTTCACACATTTATCTTCAACTGCTTATTTATAATCTCAACCGAAATATGATATTTTTGTCATTGTGAGACTCTTCTTCGTAATCCGATTTGGAGTTTTCTTGGCAAAGAAACTGCAAGTTTTTCTATTTGCTTCTCCAGCTCATTTTACAAATGAGGAAATTGAGTCAAACAGGATTAAATGACTTGCCTGGTGTTTCAAAGCTAGTAAGTGTCAGAAGCCAGATTTGAATTCAGAAAGATGAGTCTTCCTGACTCTAGGCTTGGTGCTCTAGCTACTGCATCACCTACCTGGCCCCAAAATATGGCATAGGCATCTTATATTCAACATACCCAATTTGAACTCATTATCTTTCCCTCTAAACCAGAGATGTTAAACTCACAGCCCAATTTAGCCTGTTGCTACAGAAACCAAATTAAAATATAATTGGTAAATGTTTAGCAAAGTAAATAAAAGCAAAACACAACACTGATGATAATTTTAATTTATGATTTTCAAAGTCAACACTTGGTCACTTCTATTGAATTTGAAGCCACTCCTCTAAACCTTCCCTTTTCTAATTTCTCTTTATTTCTGTCAAGGGTACCTTATTCTTCCAGCCATCCTGGAGTCACTTTACACTCTTTACTCACATTTCAACTCTACCTTTATCTTATCAGTTCCCAAATTTTGTCAATTCCACTTCCTTATCATCTCTGGAACCCATCCCTTTTCTCTTTTCCCACACCCACCACAACCACCCAATTCCAGGTTTCATTACCTCTTCACTAGGCTACCACAATTACATCATAATTATTCTTCTGTCTTCAGTCTCTCCACTCTAACCTCTCTTCCTCTTAGCTGTCAAATTGATTTTCTAAAAGAAGTTCTGAACTGTGCAATCTCCTGCTTAAGAAGTCTCAATGGCTCCCCTTTTCTTCAGGTTAAAATACAAGGTCCTCTGTTAAATATTTAAAGACCTTCACAGTCTGATTCCAGCTTCTCATTCTGGCCTGTTTTCCTCATACACGTGATACTCCAGTCAAACATGACTGCTTGCTGTTCCTTAGATATGACATTCTGTCTTCTGCCTCCATGCTCTGGAGCAGTCTGTCTTCTACTTCTGGAATGATTTACCTTCTCATCTCTTCTTCATGAAATCTTTAATTCTCTCCAAGGCTGAGGTGAACGACTATATCCTTCCAAAGGCTTTTCCTGATTCTCCCAATTTGCAATACTGCCCTCTTATTTATGTGAATACAGACATACTTACACATTCACAAATTGTATGTTTAATGATATTTTGGCCTCAGAGTCAGGAAGATCTGAATTTGATTCCATCTCTGACTATTGGCTGTGAAACCCAGGAAAAGTCACTGCCAATTCATCTCTAAAAGGTTTGTATTTGCTTATTTTCCTCTCAAGTCTTCACTCAATTCTTTAACTCAGTGACATCTCAGGGCTTTTTTTCTAGCTTTAACTCTGTTAACCTCTAAAAGCTCTTAAATGGAAAAGGTCTAACCCTTTGATCATGGTCAAGTTAATTGTCTATCATCTGCTAATTTGATGAGAATAAAACCAGAAAAGAAAAAAAAAAAAAGTCTGCCTCTGTCATACTATAGATACTTACATTTTGTTAGGGATGGCCCTGCCTCTGTTACAGTAATATGGGAAAGGTTATACATTAAACTAATAATGGTTATTATGCATTAACATCAATATTTATTAGTGGCTAACATAGCAAGGCCCTGAGAGAATAGGTCACAGGATAGGGGAATTTTTGAAAAGAGAAGAATTTATATAAGTTCCAGGACAAGAATATCATTGAGGAGGGCAGGCTAAGGCTGAAAGAGTAAAGAAGGGCAGAGAAGAGATTAAAAGAGAGCAGCTGGTGCTTGAGATGGGGACAAAGGAACATGGCAGGGCACCAAAGAGAAACTTTACCTCTTTTGTCATTTTTCATAGGGCCCCTGGCCATGGGTCTGATTTCATTATTCTCTTTCCCATGGCTTTTAGTTAGATCTGTTGTCTTATACCTGAAGAAAAGTAAGAAGGTGAGCTAGAAAACGAGAAAGACACAGTTTTTCTGTGACAAGTCAAGATCCTAATTTTTCACAGATTATAGACTAGTTCAGAAACCACTACTACCTGTAATGATACCCTATGAAAGAAGCAGCTTCCTAGCATGGATAGAAGATCAACTTAGAACCAGGAAATAGTAGGTTTAAATTTTATCTCCGACTCTTATTAGTTGTGTGATACTGAGTAAGTTACAAGCTCTTGAGCTTCAGTTTCCTTAATTATAAAATAGGGTTCGATTCAGTGACCTCTCAAGTCTTTTACAATTCTAAAACTGTTTTTCTCTAAAAGTTCTTAAGTGCTCAGATTGTCTAAGATTATAGGAAAAGATAATGACAAATGTTGGAAGGAATATGGGAAAGCTGGGACACTAATACATTGTTGGTGGAACTGTGATCAGATCCAACCATTCTGGAGAGCAACTTGGAACTGTGCTCAAAAAGTTATCAAATTGTGAATAATCTTTGATCCAGCAGTGTTTCTACTGGGCTTGTATCCCAAAGAGATCTTAAAGGAAGGAAAGGGATCCACATGTGCAAAAATGTTTGTAGCAGACCTTTTTGTAAACTGAATGAATGCCCATCAATTGCAGAATGGCTGGATAAATTATGGTATATGAATGCTATGGAATATTATTGTTCTGTGAGAAATAACTAGCAGGAGGATTTCAGAGAGGCCTGGAGAGATTTACATGAACTGATGCTAAGTGAAATGAGCAGAACCAGGAGATCATTATACATGTCAACAACAAAAGTATACAATGATCGATTCTGATGGAGGTGTCTCTCTTCAATAATGAGATGATTCAAACCAATTCCAATTGTTCAGTGATGAAAAAAGCCATCTACACCCAAAGAGAAGGACAATGGGAAATGAGTGTGGTTCATAACATAGCATTTTCACTTTTTTTGTTGTTTGCTTTTATTTTGTTTTGCTTTTCTTTTTTTCTCGTGTTGCATGATAATTGTATAAATATGTATGCATATGTTAGATTCAACATATATTTCTACTATATTTAACATAATATTTTGGACTACTTGCCATCTAAGGGCCAGTGTGAGGGAAGGGGGGGATTGGCACACAAGTTGGTGTTTTTTGTTTTGGTTTGGTTTGGTTTTTTTTAGCGAGAGCTAATTTTGAAGAATTGCCCATGCATATGTTTTGGAAAACAAAAAGCTTTAGTTAAAAAAAAAAAGTTCTTAGGTGAAAAAAGTCCTAGCCCCCTTAGAAAGGGACATATTAGTCATCTGACCTCTTCAGGTCTAAGTTAATTCTGCCATGGGAACTAGTGAATGCAGAAGAGTATTTTTTGCTGCAGTCAGATGGTAGAAATTCTCCTTCCCAATTCAGGGCTCATATCCAGCCTGAGAAGCAGGAGACATCCTTCCCAAAGGCTCTTTTGAAACTGGAAAGAAATTATAATTAGGCTTTGTGCTTCTTCTGAGCCATTGTCCAAGGAGCTCAGGGCACTTCCCATGCATCATGTCATTAATCTTTGTAATACCACTTGAGGCAGCTGGCATCTATTATCACCTTTATTTTGAGAATTTAGAAACTGAGACACAGAGACAGGTTAATGACTTGCTCCAAAGTCACCCAGTGAGTCATGAGCAGATCTGGGGACAGGAGCTCACTGGGTGGGAAATATAGCTCTTCTAAAGCCATGGAAGATATTAAAGATATTCTAAATAGTAACTTCATTTATATAGTGGGGTTTTTTTGGACTAGGTAAAAAAGGAAATTCTTTGCTTCAATTGCTACCTAGCCTTAATCACTAAATTAGTGCAGCTTCAGGAAAAACTGAAACCTGTTGAAAACCTTAACTTAAAAAGGCCAAAGTCTCTCACTATATTCAGGGTCATCTCTAGTCATCTTGATCTATATCTTTCTACTGGTCCCAGGTAGCTCTAGGGGAGAAAGTGAGGCAGGCAATCTCATATAGCCCTCCCTCCTTGGTATCTTGGTATTACCTCCCAGATGTCATGGTCCTCTTTGAGAATGAAGGACAAACAACAACAAATAGTTTTAGTGTTTACTGAGCACTCTCCTTATAAAAACCTCATAAGGTAGCTAGAGTGAATATCAGTATTTTTGGTATATTAATGGAACTAGGGTTTAAGAAAATTAAATGATTTTCCTTGAGTACAAATCTGAGAATCATATAGAGAGCTCAAGAAGGGACTTCAGAGGTCATGTAGAAGCACTCTCTTTTACAGTTGAGAAAACTGAGATCCAATGTTACAAGCTTACCTAGTAGCAGAAGTGAGATTTGAACTTGTCTTCTGACGCCAGAATATATGTTCTTTTCAGTGTATTATGAAGATTGGGTCAATATCTATAATACCCAGCTATCTTCCAGAAGAAAAAAAAAAAAAAAAAGGCTCATGGAAACCAGTTATTTGCCACAAAATCATGAAAGCAGAAAAATAGGATGGTATAGATATATTATTTTTTTTTCATTATTTTTTTTTTCAAAGTGCAAAAAGTGCTGCAAATTAGATTAGAGTTCTTATATTCAAATTCTACCTTGATATTTTCTCCCTGAGTGACCCTGGGTAAGCCCATCAGCTCTAAGCCTCCATTTCCTCATCTATAAAATGAAGGCAACTAGACCAGGTGATTTCCAAGTTCCTTTCCCCTTCTAAAACTATAATCCTATGATTCTAGCAGTTAAGACTAGAGTTTGAATTCAGTCTCTGGTTCTAAATCCCCAGATTTGACATCACAAAATGGATGCTAGATTTCATACCCAGATTTTATCAGTCTCTTCGATCTGTTATGCTAGTTTTATTGTTACTACTACTTATAGTAAGGTAGTAATAATAATAGCTAACATGTATTCAGCATTTTAAGGTTTACTAAGGTATTTTGCATATGTTAATGCTAATGATTCTCACAACAGGTATGAGAAGTAAATGATATTATTATGCAAAAGACAAGCATGAACCTAAAGAGACTGAATTCCTTGTCCAAGGTCATATAACTAGTGATGGTCTGAGAGGTAGGATTTGTACTAAAATCTTTGTAATATCAAGTCCCACTGTCTATTCACCAAATCCCGACCTTTAGTTTCTTAAGGTCTGAATCAGTGCCAGAAATGCAATTTAACATGGTGAATATTTCAGCCACAGTGGATAAAATGGGCATAATCTGTTTCTTTAGTTTGGTATATTAGGACCAGAAAAGCCAATATAAGAAGATGAGGTTAAAAAAAAAGACAGCATCTTTGATTCTCTTCCTTTCCTTTTAAACACAGCTGTCCTGCCTTTTTCTGTTTTGTTTCATTATCTCTTCAAGGAAGATGGAAGAAACAGGGGAAGTTAATGGTGATTTTTTTTCCTTCTTGTTTTTTCATATATATGTGTGTGTGTGTGTGTGTGTGTGTGTGTGTGTGTGTGTGTGTGTCTATGGAAGTTCCGTTAAAATTATAAACCTATGTTGGCTCATTTTCTTCTACCTTGTGCCACTGGAGGGCACCATCACATCCTCTACTGGGTTTATTACTATACTTACGTCCCCCCTAGCATTGCAGAACTGAGGAGGGTCTCCTTCCAACATACCTTTGAGTTTGTGCAATTCCTGGGGCCCAAAAAATTCTAACAGTTGGATCACTATTGGGACTAAATCACATGCACATGGTGCTCTGCTCCTAGGGGAAATTAAAAGAGATTTTCATGTCATAATAATAACTTGACGTTCACAACTATATTTTCTCCCTCCCCAAACTGCACCTCTCCTTGAAAAAAAAAAATTCAAACCAGCCAGTCCATTTGTTTATTTCTTTTTTTTGTTAAATAATTTCTCTCCAATTGTCATACAAAATCTACCCTAGCCAAATCATTTCCCTGGATGGTTCCCGGGAAGTAACTTTGGAATGTCTCCTACCAAACAGTAGTCCTGCCTCATTAGGAGGAGGAATTGGCTTAACAAAAGCCAGCAGCTTATTCTCTTCTGTCCCCAGGCTTAATGATTTCAGCAAACAATTGAACATGCAGGGGGTGCTCTGTCTGCTTCTTGACAGTACATCACAGAGCATGAAAGTGAGAATGGAGAAAGAGGAGACTTTAAATCAGGCACTCTGATTTGATGGAAGCCTTTTTCCACAGGGAGAGTAGGGAAAAGAGACTGAGATATGACAGCAAGGGAAATGTGTCACTTTCTTATTTTATTAATAAATACCTATAGAAAGGAAAGAAATTAAACTGGATTCGCACAAAACATTTTTTTTTCAAATTATACAATATCACTTGGATCCAATCTTTTGTTCTTTTCAGTCTCCCATGGAGAAGTACTCACTCATTCAGCCACCTCAGTATCTCTTACCTCCCAAAGTGTTCTTCAACAAGATTTAAGTGCCCACAATACATACAGCACTGTGATAGAGAGACAAAAAGTAAACAGTCCCTGCCTTCAAGAAACTTATATTGTTTTATGAAATCCCAACAATCTGAAGGATCAGCAGAGGCTTTCCATAGGATCTGAAATGAGCCTTCCAGGAAGCAGTGATTTAAAGAAGCAGAGATGAAGAGGTACTGTTTTCCAAGCAAGTGTAGTAGGAAATGGGTTCCTTGGGCAAAGAAAGCAGGAAAACAGTAATTAAAATGACCAGTTCTGGAAAGCCAGTTTGGTTGAAATGAAAAATGCATGAAGAGAAGTAATATAAACTAAGTCTGGTAAGGTAGGCTGGAACCAGATGGTGAAAAGCTTTAATGCCAAGCTTAGGGACTTTTATTTTATTCTAGAAGCAATAAGGACCTACTGAAGAGTATTAAGCAAGGAAATAATGCAGCCAGACCTGAGCTGATGAATGATAATTTTGTTAGCTGTGTGTTGGTTAGCCTAGATACAGAGCAGGGACTAAAAAAAAAAAAAAAAAAAAAAAAAAAAAAGGGAGACAATTAGGAGACCAATTCTATAAAACAGCCAAGAGGGTCCAAACTAGGATGCTGATCCTGTGAGTGGAAAGGAGATCTATTGGAAAGTCTGTGTGGCAAGACAAAGTCAGAGCAGTGATGTGTGCTAGATATATAGAATTGATAATCATGTAAATAGAGATGATAATTGAACCCATGGGACGAAATGGGGTCACCAAGAGGGAGGCTCTAAACAAACAAACAAAAAATAATGGCCCAGATTAAAATCTTAGGGAACTGATAAAAAATGTAAAAGATTATTATTTCTTTCTGAAGGCTAGAAGAAGGTGTTTACATAAAGTTGAGATAAAATATCTATTTAGGAAGCTTTCTAGAAAATTATTTCGAAACTCAATCATAAGCCTTTTAAAATGATTGGAGGAAAAGTGGATTATTTCATTTTTAATTTTTATCCCATAAGGTAAAATTGGTATCAATTTTATATTGTCATATTTTTCTGTGCAGAATCATTTAATCTTTGTTATATGTTAGGTTTTTCAAATCTTTTTCACTCCAATATACACTAATGACAGGAACACATGTGGTTTCTCTTCTTTCTTTCCCAGATGTATAAGGATATAGCCCTAAGTAACTTATATAACTCCTTCTAACTTTTATAAGGAACTGGGAAAAAGATTGAGTTATAGTAGACACATAAAAACACATTGCTTGGGCACTGCTAGAGAAAGTACATCAGACTATTTGTGTCAACATGGATTTGGGGAGAAAGACTATAGTACAAGAAAATATTCCAGAAAGAAGTAAACCTGGAGCTGCATCACAGCCAGGAATTCTAAATTTGAAAAGATGGCATTCTTGGAAAGGGAAAGATGACCTCACGCAGAGAGTAGAGGAGAACTGTAGGAGCTAAAAAATTTTTTTAAAAAGCACCACAATGGGAGGCTGTGATAGAGGGAAATGACAAATTAGATGAGCTACACTAACACAAGCCATTGAAAAGGATCATAACCAAAAACAATGCATGGTGATATTGGTTGAAAATTACAGAAGGCATAACTTGGTGAAAAAATAATATTCTGTAGACAATCTATAAAATCATGAAGAATCAGTGTAGATCCTGATGGAGCCTTATCCAGGACTATATAGTAGTTATTGGAACTATGTAGATCTTTGGGGGAGGGTTGTGACTCATTGTTGGATATTATTCTTTTCTGTGGCCTTTGAGCTATATTTTCCCATTAATTGACATGTAAATAAGCTTATCTCTCCTTTGAACCTTGTAATTCCATGTACTTGTAAGATTAGTTGATAACTATATCTTGGGATATGGGGGTATGGGATTGGGAAGAGATGTCAGATATGGAAGGTCTGAATTAGGATGGGGAGTCAGAGAAATAAAAAGTCCTCCAAATTGTATCCAGGCCTTCTGTATCAGGAAGGAGCCTCTGACATAAGGATTACAAATGCATAGTCACAACCTAAAATCCCATTTGCTATGCTTTGAAATGAACAAGGATATGCTTTACAGCTTGCCAAAAATAGAAAAAGACCCTGCTGAAATTCACTCTTTCTTTATTCCCACCCATCCCATTAAGAAAGAGGATTCTTGAGTATAAGAAAGATCAAAAGAATATTAATAAGCCATTCCCAAAAGGAGCCTATAAATGGTCTCAATGATATTTGAGTTTTAAACTCCTTATTAGTAGAGACAGAAATGCTTGTCAAGTCATATGCCAAAAAAAAAAATTACATTTTTCTTGGTGGTATCAGAGTGTTTTGTAGGTCATGCTCTAGCATAGCTTTTCCCAAACTAATTTGGGGCTTAAAATATATTAACAGAACTCATAAATTCTAGTCCAGCGAATCTGAAGATAAAAAATATCTTCTCTGCCCCCTCCAGAATAAAAAAAAGTGTAGAGAAATTATTAATTAAAATATAGTAGTAGGTTAATTTAATTTTGAAAAATTATGAATTATTAAATATTTTGGTATTACATGCAAATAGTTATAATATTTGAGAGGAGAAAATAGTATAAATAATAGTTTTAAAGGAATCTATCTTCACCTTCACATTGATTATTTGGAAAGATTTTGCTTATAAAGATGTAAATACAGGTAGTGATCTAGAAATACAGGGTTCATTGTATGATTTATAAAACTCTGCTTTCCCTCAGTACCATCACCATTTTCCAGGTTTGTTCCCTAATATCTGCAATCCACATTTGAGCAGAGACTGCACTCAATTTTAGTGCAGACACCAAAGAATATAATTACTCATTTTTCCCCACGGTATCCTAGTATAATGATGGCCTCTAGAAATTTTATTCTCTAGAAAATAAAACAAAATGTGGACACACGTATAACAAGCCAAATGCACAGGAGAGTTGTATGATGTGAAATGAACATTCAATTATTGCTGTTCAGTCATGTCCAGCTCTTCATAACCTCATCTGGAGTTTTCTTGGCAAAGATGCTGGCTTAAATTTGCCATTTTTTCCTCCAGTTCATTTTTTACAGATGAGAAAAGTGAGGCAAACAGTTAAGTGTCATATAAATAGATATTGTCTGAAATCATATTTGAATTCAGGTCTGCCTAATTCCATACCTAGTATTCAGTCCACTTCACCACATTGCTACCTGAGTACTCCATTAGGGTTCTACAATGTGCTATGCATGACCTTTCTGACCTTTTGCTTTTTTCATCTGTCAAATGAGGACTAGATAAAATCTATATTCCTTTTGATTCCTAAAAATCTGTGTCTCACTTGGCAAATTGTTTTGGCAGTAATAATGACATGTAAATGATTGATTTTTTAAATGATTTTTAAAATTCAACAATCATTTATTGGGAACATATTATTGGAAACAATGGGTAAAGCTCCAGATATGGATCAAGATCTGTCACTTTACCTCTTTCAGTCTCAGGTTTGTCATCTGTAAAATGAGGATAATAATAGCATTTATATCCTTATAGGGTTGTTATAATGATTAGTTGAGATAACATGTAAAGAGTTTTCTAGACCTTAAAGTATTACACAAATGCTAGCTAACTGTTATGATTGTAAAAGTCATTGTGTTAGTAGTTAGCATTCAAAGATTAAAGTGGAGTAACTAATCTGCGGTCCATAAACTGTGATTTGTTTTTAATATATTAGTAGTTACATTTAAATATAATTGATTTATTTTGTAATACTACATATTTTACTTTATGCCTTTAAAAACATTTTTATGAGATGGTTTCCATGGGCCACCAAACTCCCTAAGACAAGAATGGTTAAGAAGGTTTGATATAGAGGAACAAGTGCTATATTCAGAGTAGGAACATTTGATACCAGAGGAAAAACCATAACATTGAAACAGTGGAAAAGTAATCATTTCATTAAATTGGTGTGTAAAGGATATCCAGATTCTTCTTGAAACATGAATGGGCACAGAAACTGGGTTCAAATCCAGAGTCTGCCACTTGCTGACTGTTTGGACCTTGAAGGCTCTTTCACCACTCAGCCTCAGTTCTATCACCTGTAGAATGAGGGGTTTGGACAGGAAAATCTCTAAAGCTTTTCTGGTTCTAAATCTAGGGTATTAAAAATATAGTATATAGTACATAGAATCAGGAATATCTTCAGTTAGAGGAAATTCAGTGATCCAGTAGAGAGAAAGCTGGACCAAGAGTCAGGATCTGAGTTCAAACTCAGCTTTAGGCACTTATTAGCCAAGTGACCCTAAGCAAGTCACAATGTCTGTCTGCCTCAGCCCTCAGTTGTAAAATGGGAGTAATAATAGCACCTACCTATCAAGATTGTTGTGAACATCAAAGGAGGTATTAATTATAAAATGCTTAACACAGGACCTAATACATAGTAGGTACTTAATATATGCTTGTTTCTTGCCTTTGTCCCATTCTTCTTCCCTTCCTCCCTTCTTTCTATCCTTCTTTTCATTGTTCTTTCCTGCCTTCTATCTTTCCTGACTTCCATACTCCTTTTTCCTTTCATTCTTCTTTCTGTCCTTTCTTCCTTCCTCTCTTTTTCTTTTCCATCACTTAGCTAATATACTTTTAGATCTAATACTGATAAACCTTCCTTTACACATCTTTTAGTTCTTTTGCTGCTCTTGATTTTTTGTTCTTCATTTTTGTTATATTAGCCCTTCCTACACATAATTTATGTTTCTCCAATAATTTAAATCTAATATTTAATTACAGGCTAAATTTCTTTCTCAAGGATCATGCCTTAAAACCAAATCAATCTGGCTCTCACAACAGATCCCAAGTCAAGCCCTACTTGAACATTGATTGGACACTAATTGGCTCAGAGAGAATGTCAATAGCATTTTTTAAAAATCAGAAACCCTGAGTATCATTCTTTATGTGATTGATCTTTTTTTTTTTTTCTTTGACTAAATAAAAGAGGTGGGGAGGAGGAGGTCTCATTTCTTATCTAGTCTTAATCACTGAATGGTCATTGCCTCAATCAAACTGAAATCTAGCAAAGACCTTAACTTCAAAAGGCCAAGGTCTCTCACTGTATCTGAGGCCATTTCTTGTTTTTCTGATCTATATCTTGGCACTGAACCCAGATGGCTCTGGAGGAGAAAGTGAAACTGGTGACTTCCACAGCCCTCTCTCACTTAAGTCTAATTCATTTATATGGTATGGCATCACCTTCCCAGTGTCATGGTCCTCTTCTAGAATGAAGAACAAACAATAAGAGCTAATATCAATATTAATAATCCTAAAATAGTTCCCCAATTAGTTTCTTACCATATATAGAGTGCTTTCTTTTAGTGCATCTTGACCCTGAAGGGCTGAGATATTTTTTTGAACAAAATTCTAAAAAAGAATAGAGTATTAGCCAGACCTCATGGTGTACTTTGCTCCCACTCCCACTCCTTCCTCCCCACATTGCATTATGCCAAGCACTTTGATCCTCACAACAGCCCAGGGAGGGACATGATATTATTATCCCCATTTTTACAAATGAGAAAACTGAAGTAGAATTCAAGTAACTTGCTTAGGATCAAATAGCTAGTAAATGTCTGAGGCTGGATTTGAATTCAGAAAGATGAATCTTCTTCAGTCCAAAGCAAATGTTCTATCCACAATAGCACCTAATGACCCCTATAATGCTAATCATGATTACTCTGAGAAAAATTATCAAATCAAAACTATAATTCCTTTCAGCCACTGCCCTAGACTCTATTTATCAACTCCTTCATGACCACCACTCTCCTATATGTGTTATCTTTTCTATTAGAAAATAAGCTGCCTCAGGGCAATTGTCTTACATTTTGTTATTTGTATCCACAACTCAGCACACGGTATCTGTCACATATGCTTTAATAAACTTATTAAAGCATATGTGCCAGATAGTATACTTTATATCTTTCACTCATTCATTCATTTATACTTTAATTAGTCCTATGAAATCAATAGGTATATAAAAGGAAGAAGAATTAAGAAGAATAAATGGGGATATAGGGAGTGTCCAGACATGAGCAATAAGTATAGCAATCAGCAATTATAGCAAAGTATAACAAGTATAGCAAAACTAATAGCAAGTATAGCAATCAGCAATTAAGTACTTATCATGTAGTGGGGAAAGCACTAAATTTGGAGTCAGAGTTTCAATGCTACTTCTTTAATTTACCTATGTGACCTTGGACAAATTATTTAAACTTGCTAATCTTCAATTTCTTCATTTGTAAAATAAGAAAGAATGGACTAGATTCTGTAGGAGTTCTTAACTTGCTAACTCTGAACCTGTAGGTATTTTTTTTAATATTTTTGTATAATTGATGTAGTTATAATTGCCTTTTACATAACTATATTTCAATTTAAGTCATTTCCTTGTAATCTTATATATTTTATTTCATGCATTTAAAAGCATTAGTCTAAGAAGGAATCAATAGGCTTTATGACACAGAGCACCAAAAAAATCAGTTAAGAACTACTACAGTTAAAAACACTCACTATTAAGATCTACTACAAGATCCCTAAGGTCGTCTAAGTCTACAATCTATTTAAACAAAAGGAATCCATTTTTAAAATGTATTTTTTTAAAGAATGAAAGACAAAAGGAAAATAAATGCATTAATTTGTGATTTGACTGAGTGGTAAGTGAACCCTGACTAGTGTAAGCAGTCCTGGGGAGGACAGCCAAGAAGTTCTTACATCGGTCAGAGATCAGGAACACAGTGTAAAGGGGACACAAGGTGAAAAGTGTTGGCATTAGACTGGATAGGAGTAAGAGACCACGTTGGAAGCAAAAGGAAAGCCAAGGCTAAGAAAACAACAAAGTCCCAAAGGTCTCTAAACCAAAGGTGACATCTAAGGCTCAAGCTTCAGTGGTTTATTCAGTACCAGCTAAGTCACAAGAATTCTTAGAGTGAATCTTAATTTATCCTCCAAAACCAGCATAGCTGAGTTTAATGCCTGAAATATCTTTAGCTTCAATTTGCCAGTGACACCCTCAACTATTGTTTGTTAATCTTCTATTGTGCTAAGTACCTATTATTATTATTATTATTATTTGATCTGCACCTCAGAGGTAGATACTACTAGCATCTTCATTTTGCATTTAAGGAAACTGAAATGAATAGAGATTAACTGACTTGCTTAGGATCACACAACTACTAAATGTCTGAGTTCACTTCAAATTTAGATCTTCCTGGCTCCCAGCCCTGACTCCAGCATTCTAACCCCTATACTACCAGCGGCAGTCATGCAAAATGAAAATGTGATTGACAAAGATATTATAGCTATAGGAAACAGGATAGCTAATGGGATATGTGGCAGAGTCTGTGTCTCAACGAGTTATAATGATCAACTAAATCTAGGAGAGGAAGAGCCAAGAGGGTATGAAGCAAGAAGATGGACAGGAAGGCTCTGAATTCTTAATTTTCTAGATCAGAAGGGCTTTATGACATGTGACATTTCCCTTGACTGAATTAGGAGAAATTAACTAGATTCCTGATGACATCATCATCATCATCATCATCACTGTAGCTAACCTTTAATATAGCATTTACTGTGTGCCAGAAATTTTCCAATTATGATATCATTTTGTTCCTCAGAACAACCTATGCTATGATTATCCCCATTTTACAGATGAGAATCAAGGTTAAGTGAATTGCTCAGATTCACAAAATTTATATAAATATTTTAGGCTGAATTTGAATTCAGATCTTTCTGATTCAGAGCCCAGAGTTCTAGCTAGTGTGCCACCTTTAAAAAGACTGAACTTGACAGTTCTGAGTCTAGATAGGTGCCAAAAGTCAATCAAAAATCTAGAGCCTAGGAAGGAATCTTCAGAGAAGAGTGGATTTTCTCCTTCCCTATCCTCATAAGTCATGGCCCTCTGAAATGGAAAAACTCCACCAACAAGAAATGGCACAACCAACAGAGGACAAAGCAAATTTCAAAGAGACAGATACTCCAACAGACAGACATAGATAGGTGAAGACTCTGGGAAAGATATTCAAAGAGTATAATTCCTGGAAGACGAGAAGAAATCCCATTAATTATTTGAAGGAGAATTAGTCCTTAGCAATTGAGAATGGAGCTCTGGATAGAATATGATTTGAGGAACCCAGTAAATAACTCTGGAAGAGTGATTTTAAAAAGCAAAATTTTGTAGCTATTGTACTTACTTTATCATAACAGTAAATATTTTTATTTTTAGTTAATTATGTCTGCTAGGTGGTGATGCAGCTTAATAGGATCACATATAACATCCTAAGGGGAAAAAAAGTAGGAATTTCAGTAGACCAAAAGTTCAATCTATGAAATCATTGTAGGAGATCTGTACAGGTAGAAGGAACTTCAGAGGTCATTTAGATCAACCCCATCATCATCATTATTATTAATTATTTAGGGTCATAGCAGTAGTAAACATGAGGGATGAAATTAGAACACAATTCCTTTATTGCCTGATCCAGTACACTTTTTCAATTAAGTTTTACTTTTTTCAATGATCAAGTATTTATTTTTAATTTCTCTAGCTTCCTCCCTGGAAAAAGGGAGAAAAAAGCCATTCAAAAAGATGCATAAGTTAAACAAAACCAATTCCCATATAGGGTGTGTCCAAAAATTTATGATTCATTCTGCATATTCATCGCCTGTCAGGAGATAGACAACATTCTTCATCAATGTATCTCTAAAAATACAATTGATTCTCTTGCATTGATCAAAGTTCTGAAGTCTTTCAAACTTGTTTATTTTTACAATGTTAAACTGTTCTCTTCATCCTGCTTGCTTCACTGTGTATCACTTCATAAAAGTTTTCCCAGGTTTCTCTGTCTCTTGATGTGTTACAGAAAAATAGTATTTCACCTTTTACATAAACCATAATTTGTTCATCCATTCCCTCATTAATGAATACCTTATTAGTTCCAAGATCTTTACCACCCAGACACACACATACACACACACACACACACACACACACACACACACACACACACACACCCCTTTCCTCTTTCTTTGATCTCCTCGGGGTATTGATATAATCCTGGCACTGCTAGGCCAAAAGGTTTGTATGCATAGTTTATTACCATTGGGGGCATAATTCCAAATAGCTTTCCAGAATGACTAAACCAATTCACAGTTCTATCAGTAGTGCATCCATGTACCTCTTTTCCCATAGGCTCTCTCATATTTGTCATTTTATTTTTTTTCTTTTTTTGTCAACTCTGTCAATCTGATGGGTATGAGGTGGAACCTCAGAGTTGCACTAATTTGCATTTCTCTAATTATTAATGATTTGGAACATTCCTTCATATGGTTATAGACAGCTTAGATTTCTTCCCTTGAGAACTGTCTGTTGATATCTTTTGAAAATTTTTCAATTTTGGAACTGGCAGAGCCAAAATTGTTTCCTTTCTACCATGCTGTCCCTCATGTGAGTTCATAGCCAAAAAGATAATATGATTGCATACTTCATGAATAAAAGTATAACAAGAAAAATGAGGCAGCCAGTCTCACTGTATTCTGTAGCATCCCATCTAGAGATCAATTCTTGATGTCACACTTTGGAGAGGATTTCTTTTTTATTAGTATATTATTTTTTCCAATTATTTGTAAAGACAATTTTTCATGCATATTTATAAAATTTTGAGTCTCAATTTTTCCCGTCCTTTCCTCCCCTTCCCTCTTTCTTAAAGGTTAAGAAATTTGACATAGGTTACATATCAAAT
Source organism: Sminthopsis crassicaudata (assembly GCF_048593235.1). NCBI lineage: Eukaryota > Metazoa > Chordata > Mammalia > Dasyuromorphia > Dasyuridae > Sminthopsis > Sminthopsis crassicaudata. Next base: position 302,381,848 of record NC_133617.1, on the reverse strand, counting down.
CATGTGAAACATATTTCCATATTAGTCATGTTGTAAAAGAAAAAGCAAACCAAAAAGGAAACAATCATGAGGGAAAAAAGTAAAAATAGTGTACTTTGATCAATATTCAGATCTTTCTCCATCAGTTTTTTCTCCAGATGTGGATAGCATTTTCCATCATGAATAATTTGTAATTGTCTTGAATCATTATGTTGTTGAACTGAGCTAAGTACATTCATAGTTGATAATCACACAATGTTTCTTTATTATGGTTCTGCTCATTTAACTTTGCATATGTTCATATAAGTCTTTCTAGATTTTTCTAAAATCTGCCTGATTATGATTTCTTAATGCACAAAAGTATTAGGAACCAGAGTTCATCTGGAGTACAGCAGCTGGAATTGTAAGGAGACTCAGATGCATATCATTAAATCGAATAAAAGAACTAGAGGTGTTTAGAATGAAGAAGAAGAAATTGCTCAACATATGGGAGAAGAATCAGATCCATTCTGCTTGATCCCAAAAGGTTAAGGAGGACCAATTAGAGCTGTCTACAAGTGAAATGAATGGCCTTAAGGAAGAGTAACTTCCCTGTCACTAGAAATCTTAAAGTGGCAGTGGGATGATCATTCCTTAGGGATATTGCAGATGCATTTTATGCTTCAGGTCAGTTCCTATACTAAGATACTATGACTATTTGAGTACAGCAGAGAAGTGGGAAGGTCACTGTTGGAGAAGGATAAATTAATTCAAACAATCTAGGGATGTGAACTAAGATTGTAGTGATAGGACATTCTGAGTGAATAATAATAGCTAATGTTAATCTAAGTATTTAAGGTTCGCAAAATGTTTTACATGCTTATTTAATGCTCACAACCAACTTAGAAATTAAATCAACAGATATCTTCATCATTCTTTTACACATGAGAAAACAAGCCAAGATATCAAGTGGCTTTCTTATGGTCACACAACTTGTGAGTGGGATTTGAACTTATATCTCAATTGGCATCAATTTTAGAACACAATCCATAATATTGTACTGTCTCTTCAAGTGATGTGGTAGAAATACTACTTCCAGGACTGAGGAGATGGTAAAATGTAGGGAATAAGAAGAAACATTGAAAAATAACACCAGTTTCAATCCTAAGAGATTGGAGAAAATGTTCATGGCATTAATAAAAAAGAGGAATTTATAATATGTTTGAAACATGGATTTGGATTGGATATAATGAACTAGAAGTGCCTAGAAGACATTCAAATGAAGATGTCTAGCAGGCAATGTGTGGATGGAAGGAGAAGGGGGAAAGTATTACAGGGATTTCAAGTCAAAGGACATAGATTCAAATTGGACCACTTCTACCAATCTGACATTAGGCAAGAAAATTAAGCTCTTTAGGTTTCAATTTTCTGATGTGTAAAATGAAGTATTTGCACTAGATGCCTTTCATAAGATCCCTTTGAGCTATAAATCTGTTATTTCAAAATGTGTGTCTTGAGTTCATGGAAGATATGACTAGAAATATACACTTGGAATTAATGTACATAGAAATGATAACTGGAGAAAAGGGAGCAGATGAGATCATCTAAAGAGTAAGAAAAAAACCTCAAAACAGAAACTCAAGAGATATTTTTCAATTTAGTGGGCGGCAAAGGTAAAGGGTGCCAACAAAACAAAGAAATAATGTTGAAAACAATGAGGGACATTGTATTATCAAAGAAGGAGAAACCAGTCAACATTTCACCATTATCTTATGTGGACACTGGACAGTGTGCTAGAACTAGAACTGAATGTGAGAAAAGCATATTGATTTACTTCTGAGGAACTACACTCTTCTTCTACTGATCTTCAATGCTGTGAGTTATAGAATGTTAGATCCTCTGAAGAGCTGAAGTTGGTCATCACCCAAAGGACAATAGAGAGGGACATGTTGACTAAGAGCAAGCTATCATACATTTCAAATGAATTATGCAGGAGAAGCAGTGTAGAGAATGGCAATAGAGAAATGTGTAATAAAAAAAAAAAAGATGGGTCACAAGAGTTAGAGATAACAGACGAGGCACATATTGTGCTTCATGTGGTATACATGCAATGTCAAATTGAATCAAAGAAGTCCCCTAGATTCCCAATGGGTAGGCCAATTTATGGGAGGATATAGGGGAAAAAAAAGAAAAGCATGTTGAAGTGTTCATGATTTTAATTGTATTCATTTAGAAGTTTAAAAAAAAAGTGTAAACTGAGATAATGAAAGGATTGCAAAATATTTGGAGGGATGGGGAAAGAGTTTGTTTGCTTGTTTGTTTGTTTTGTTTATTTGTTTAGAAGTGGTAAGATAAGCAGGTTTTAAAACAAAACAAAACAAAAAACCAAAAAAAAAAAAAAAAAAAAAAAAAAAGATCCACAAAGAAAAAGAGACTAGAGATGTAAAAGAGAAAAATGTACGAAAGTCCCAGTCAAATCAGAGGAAAAAAAATGAAATCAAAGCCACAGATTGAGAAAAGAAAGAAAGAAAGAAAGAAAGAAAGAAAGAAAGAAAGAAAGAAAGAAAGAAAGAAAGAAAGAAAGAAAGAAAGAAAGAAAGAAAGAAAGAAAGAAAGAAAGAAAGAAAGAAAGAGAAAAAAGAAAAAGATGAATAAAAGGATAGCTGGGATAGCCCAGCTGAGGTTAAACTCATCTAAGATGTTAATAAGACAGGATCATACAAATTGTTTAAGAAACAGCAGCAAAATGGCATGAGAAAATTCCATTTGATGCAATTGTTTTCAGTGTCTATAATCTTAATGGCTAAGCATTGTTACCCAAAATGGTCTAAAAAAGTTATTTCCATATTATACATTTGCTGCCTTGCTATAATCACTTCTGACATTAAATTCAAGCTCTTATGCTTTATGTAAATTATAATTAATGAGCAGATATTAAACAATGATTCGGGGCATTTGTTTTCATTTCCTTATGTGTCTAAGTCAGGGTAATACGATGGGGATCTCAAACTAAAATTTAAGATGTTCATTTAGTATTTTGGAAATGTAATTATTGAGTGTTATTAGCTTTTAAAAAATCCATTCTCCTAACACTCTTAACCAGTATTTAATCAATCAATCCACAAGCATTTAAAGCCAGCTAGGTGGATACTTTAGGCAGCTAAGTAGCACAGTATATAGAATGCTGGGGCTTGGAATCAGGAAGACTCATCCTTCTGAGTTTTAATCTGGCCTTGAATACTATCTGTGTGGCCCTAGACAAGTCACTTAATGCTGTTTGCCTCAGTTTCCTCACTTATAAAATGATCTGGAGAAGAAAATGGCAAATCAGTCCAGTACCTTTTCTAAAAAAAAACCCAAATGGGATCACAAAGAGCTGTACATGACTGAAATGTCTGAATAACAATTAAAAGTGAATGCATACACTGGACTTAGAGTAGGAAGACCTAAATTCAAATTCTGATTCTGGTAATTATAAACATTGTTATCCTTGGTAAATTAATTTAAAATAATTGAAAATTTAGTTTTTTTCATCTATAAAATAAACAATTTAAATTCAAAGGCTTCTAAGTCTCCTCCAATTGTAAATCTATGATCCTGTGATAATTTATAAAATGCCTATTGCATACTAGGCATTGTGCTAGATGCTAAAGATAAAAAGCAAAAAAAAAAAAAAAGGCAGATAAACTAAACAACATAGTTATTCATCATCATCATTATCATATTTTCTTTCTTGAGGACATGAGCATGTAGTCAGTATATAGAAAGTTATAGACTCCAAAGCAAAATGAAGCCCACACTTAAGGACAAGGACAGAAAAGAAAGAATAAGAATCCATGGATAGGATTAGCTGTTCCAGGAAACTATCCCAGAAGTAGTCTGTACTGCAATGCAGTTTGGAGATAACTTAATAGTGAAAATAAGGTACATTTACATTATTTTACCAGGAAGCAACCAACCTAAAAATGTAATTAATGAAAAGTAATCTATAAACTTGTGATTTGTGTGTTAGAGTGATGGAGTGCAAATGAATCTTTCCCATGGAATCTAAGGAAAGGCGAATTAAAGAATAAGGATTTGTTTAATTTTTTGGCACTGTATTTGGGGACAGTGGTAAGGTGGGAGCCTCTTGTTCTAGACAACAAGTTTTGCTTCAGTAGTTCAGCAAGCATTTAATAATCACACAGTGTTAAAACCAGGAGGAGTTTTAGAGATTTGGTCCTCCCTCTGCCTCCCAATGCACATTTGCATTTTACAGGTGAGGATTCTGAGAGGCTACCCAGCTATTTAAAAGTAAGTCTGAGAATGGAACCCAGTTGACCTGACTGGTTGAACTTTCTACTATACACAGGCATGCAGAGACCCCAGATAAAAAGATTTGGGATATAGAGACATGACAGAAAGAGAAAATAGTGGGAAGGGAAGTACCAAGGCGGGGGAGAACAGAAAGGGAAGGAGAAATGGGGGGGGGGGGAGACAGAAAGAAAGAGAAGAGAGGAAGAAGGAAAGAGAGAAATAGAATGGGGGAGGAAAGAGGAGAAAAGGAATGAGAGAGAGATGGAAAAGGAAGAAGAAGGAATGGAGGGAGGGAGGGAAGGGGAAGGGATAGAAGGAGAAAAGGAAAAGTGGAAACAGAAAAGAAAGAAGGGAAGAAAAAAGAAAGGGAGGAAAAGTGAGAAATACTGAAAACATGGAGGGGGGAATATTGATTGTTATGTATCATCCTTTGGAACAGAAAACTATTTCTGAAAGGTTTTTAGCAAAAGAATGACTCCACTATGAGGACAATAAAGATAATAAGAGAAATTTCTATCTTCTAGCCAACAAGAAAACAAGAAGAGGGGGCAGCTAGGTGGCGCAGTGGATAGAACACCAGCCTTGAAGTCAGGAGGACCCGAGTTCAAATCTTCCCTCAGACACTTAACACCTAACTGTGTGACCCTGGGCAAGTCACTTAACCCCAATTGCCTCAGAAAAAAAAAAAAAAAAAAAAAAAAAAAAAAAAAAAAAAAAAAAAAACCAGGAAGAAATCCTCCATACTTCCAAGTAGTTCCCAAGCAACAGCATAATAAGAAGAGAAGGGATACTAAAGTAAGAAAACCAGTACTCAGTTTTTGTCCCTTACTGCTGTGACCTTAGGGAAAGCTCTGGGTTTTTATCATCTGTAAAATCACAATGTTGGACCAAATAGTCTCTAAGGTCCCTTTGAACTCTATACCTATGGTTTTATAACATAATATCTACTGTTCCATGATCCTCTTACTAATAGGGAAACATCATAACTTTATTACTCACAGTCTCAGTTCAGGGCAATAGAATGCATTTATCTTTGAAATGATAAAAATCAACAGTGAAAATACATAGTTCTTGAATTTTTTTTCAAACCGTGTACTCTTTGGAATGATTTTATATACATTATCTCATATTTCACATACATTATCTCAATTGATCATCGAAAAGTTTGTTATTAAACAAATACTTCAGGGCAAAGGTCTGTGTTCATTACAACGTAATAAACATAACTGTTTGACACCTCCAAAGTCAACTTAAAGCCTAATCATGTCTGGCTCCACATGAGGAGTAATAACCTCAAGTTCCAATATGCCTAATTTTAGCATGTGGCAAGAATAAGCACACCTGAATTTGTGGAGACTAAAATCAAAACTTGGATTGCCAAAAAGAAGGTAAGAGACTTTGCCTATATGTCAATCTCTTCTACAGGGACATGAAACATTAAGGGAGATTCACTCAAAGGAGGTTGAGAGCCAAAGGCATAATGAAGAGTCAGAAATGAAACACAGCCTGGATTGTGCCTGGCTTGTATATGACCATAAAGCTGTAAAACAGAGCACATTTTATAGCTGTACTTATTCCAGGATTTAGCAGAATTGCAAACCAATATTGACAGTGAAATAAGTGCATATGAAATTTTAAGCTCATCTCCTGTATTTCCTGTCCCATTTGAGGACAAGATGGAAGTCACTTAGGGAATTTGTGCTTCTCAGATGGGAACGGATTCCTTTAGTATACTTAAGCTCAGATGAAATGATTGAAGATCACAATGGAGAAGATGTATGGAGAGGAAACTAAAAATTCTATGGATCTCTTCCCTTCAAGAAGAGAAGTCTACTAGCCAAAGAAATTTAGAAAGGTCTGTTGTCACTGTTCTCTGCATTAAGTGTTGTCTAATTAAATCCTTTTCAATCACTTAGGCAGGAATTTGTGCTACTAGGCCTTGAATCAGAAAAGCAACAATAAGGGAAAAAGATGGACTGGAAGGTAAGGATGGGGGGAGGGAAAAAGACAGAGAAAGAAAGAGAGAAAAGAGAGAGAAAAGAGAGAGAGAGAGAGAGAGAGAGAGAGAGAGAGAGAGAGAGAGAGAGAGAGAGAGAGAGAAAGAGAGAGAGAGAGAGAGAGAGAGAGAGAGAGAGAGAGAGAGAGAGAGAGAGAGAGAGAGAGAGAGAGAATACAGAGAGGGAAGGAGAAAGACAGATAAACCAACAGAGAAAATCAAATCCTTGCACATACCAACCACAACCAAAGCAAGGAAGAAGTTCTTTTCTCAATCCCATTTTACTGTATTTACAACACCTTTCTCATATTTTTCGTTTGTGCCTTCCCTTTTCCCATTAAAGCAGATTTTGTGGTTGGGATAGGGGAGAGTGCCAAAGACAGAAGGAAAATAAAAAAGGGATCATTAAGAGTGCCAGATTCAAGGACTTCCTGCTCTCAACAACTTCACAACTGAAGGGGCTTTAATGAGGTGTTTCAGTGATTATTTTTATAGCTAAAAAAATCTTAATTGTAAGAGCCTTCTAAGGTCAATGGAGAGTCCTTGAATAGCTCTTCCTTTTACAAGGAAAATTATAGAGAAAGAAAAAAGGAAAGCAGCATTTCAGATTTCCATGGATAGATTTATCTTTTATAAGTGGCCTAGACCATGAAAAGGATAAGCCCACAGATTTAGAGATTCAAGATTATCTAGTTCTCCTCACTCATTATTTACAGATGAGGAAGTGGGGACCTTGGAGCTTAAGGAACTTGCTCAAGGTCACACATTGACTATCACAGCTGGGATTCATTCTAGGTGTTCTTGCTCTTGGCTCACCACAATACTACCTCGGATTATAGCACACTTAATGAAATTTAACCTGTCAGATCCAATTTTCTCATCTGTAAAATGGATGCAATTCATAAGCTACCCATGCCCACCCATCCTGAGGAACTCCTATTTGTGTCCTTCTACCACAAGGAGTCTTCCTCCCAAAAATCATAATAATTTTCCATGTGTACAACAGCTATTTGTCTACTACTCTATAATTTTGTTCTTTGTAACATTTTTTCTTCTGAACATCCACTTCACATATGCCACCCTTCACACTATTTCTACTACAAAATTCCCTATTTCAAGTATGGTTTAGCCATGTGTCTCCCATTGTCCTTTAAGTGATGCTCAGATTAAAAGGATAAGCCTTTCTTCCATAAAGATGATTAAGATCATTTTTAAAAAAACATTCAAGTCCCCAAATGAAATCCAGTCCACTCTTCAATTTATAGCTTCACCTATTTTCCATCTGCATGTCTTTCAAACATGCATTACAAATGAAAGAAGTTATTGACTAATGTCTCCTTCCTTGATAGTACACCCTCACAATTCTTCTCAACATCCTTTATCTCTCTGATTATTTTTCCTTTTTCCAATGCTTAATTAGAAGTGTCACTCAAAACTATCTTTGAGCCTCTTTACTCTCTACACAATTTCCTCTACTCTCTGACATCTAGTTCTTAATGATAAAGATTAATCCCAAATCTATCTCCAGTCACATCTTCCAGGAATTCATGGGCACACATATTGAGATAACATATTTAGAGTAGGTAAAGATCTTAAATTGTGATCCCCTCATTTTATAAGAACCAAAAATGTTAATTTACTTGCCAAAATTCACACTGATTAAAGAGGTCTAATATGAATCCAAGTTCTCTGAGTATAAATTCATACTCTCTCCCCTACCTGCTCTATTTCTGTTAGGATGTCCTGCTGGAAAATCATGTTGAACAAGTCCTAAACTAATCTTTGTTTTAAATTATCAAAGTTCCTGCTTCTGTTAATGGTACCACCATTTCTCTAGTCATTTGGGTTTAATCATTATCATTTTTGAATGTTCTCTCTTCTGTCTTATTAATACAGTTTCTAAAGTATTCTTTGAAGGATCATGAAACCATGGCTCTTCCTAAATCTCTACCCATTTCAATCCATCCTCAACTCATCTTCCAAAAAATATTTCTTTAAGAATTGGTCTGCCCTTCTAATCTACTGGCTCCCTATTGCCACTAGAATCAAATACAAAGTCTTTTGTAGGTTTTTAAAGCTCTTTACAAATTTTTCTATTTTTCTAAAACTTCATATCCTATAATATAGCTACTCTGGCGCTACTTTCTGCCTCTTGTCCAGCATATAACACTTCATCTCCTATCTCCATTCTTTTGCACAGTGTCTCTTATATTTGGAGTGTTCTCCTTACTCATTTCTGCTTCTTGGTTTCTTGACTTATTTCAAGAATAAGTTCAAATCATATTCTACCTTCTGAAAGAGATCATTCCAAATGAAATCTCTCATATATCCCCTTGTAGTGTCTTCTCCTCTAATATTAACCTCCATCTACTCTGTATACATCTTCAATGTCCCTAAATGTTTGTATGCTTTACCTCCCATCAGAATGTTAGATCCTTAAGGATCTTTTTTGCTTTTCTTTGTATTCTCAGTCCTTAGGACAGCATCTGTTACATAATAAGTGTTTAATATATGCTTGCTGAATTATTGGTTGGCACATAGAGATTAAATGACTATGCAAGAAAAAGTAGGAAAAAAGTAACAAAAAAGTTTCAAATACAGGTCCTTTGATTTTAAACCCAGCACTCACTCCTCTATATCATCCAGGGATCTTCTAGAATCATTTATAAATTAAAACATTAGAATCATCCAGTTGAAAGCAAATTAAAATCTCATAAAACTTTCTCCTCCCCAAACCCATATCCTTCTCCAATTATACAGGTGAAGAAACAAAAGCCCATAGCTATGAAATGACCCAATGAGTTCCAGAACTGGGCCATTCACGCACATCTCCTAACTCATAGTTCCAGTGTCTTTTTCACTGTTTCAAAATTCTAATAAGAAAATGAAATAATTAATCCAACAGTTCACTAATATATATATACCTATCTAGTTTGAGATAGATCAAATTTATCCATTTACCCCCAAGAAATAATATAATTATTTTTAAGTGCTGAATGCATACTTTTGATATGTGTACAATTCTCTGTATACTTTCCTGCACACAAGCTTCTTTTGCTTGTGAATTACTAGAACCCTTGTTTTTCAAAGGTCACACAAGCTAGTTATACCTGGCAGACTCTACCCACCAAGCTGAAAAGATTTTCTGTACAGTCCTAATGAAGTATATGATGCTTTAGAATATTTTTTGCTAAGTTCAAAAATAATCATCACCCCTGCTGGCTACTAGATGATGAATGAGAGTGAGAGAAGGGAGAAGGATGGTTACCTAAGAAATAAAAATACAAAACTTTCAATTCTATAGTAAATGATAGAAAAAGAAGCAGAAATACTTAGTATCACCTCCAGAGTTTATACAATTTCTAAAACATTGGGGTGTCAGTATATGCAATGTTTATGATAAATCTATCCCTCTCTCAGTGGACTTAAAGCACCATTGTGCTATTGTAAATGATGACAAAGTTATAGAGATTTGAATCATTATGGAGCTTCCTTTATCTTTTTTTATGATACTTTTATGATATTATGATATTTAGTTGGTCATATCTGAATCCTAGGTCATGAATGCAACTCCCAATGATTACCTTGCTGCTATGGAAACAAATAATCTTTTGCAATAGAGAGGCTTCAGTCTCATGTAATATTATATAGTTCCCAGCTACAGATTCCCAAGCACATTTACTTTTACAACAATCCCATAAGGAAATGCACATATAGTAACTCCATTTTGCAAGGAAAAAAAAAAAAGAAGTCTAGAGAGATAAAGGGACTTTGTCCATGATTTTCTTACTCTATTATACTATGTTCCCCTTATCTCAAGAAAAAAAAAAAGAGAGAATCACAGTTTTTCAAGACAGCAAAAATGAGTATGCATGTGCTTACTATTTTAAAGTAGTTGTTATGGTTAAACAGGCTGGGCTGCTAAGCTGGGATTTCCTTAGAACTTACTGCCTAATTTTAATGGTAAAATTAAACACAGATAAAGCAATTTCTTAAAGACTGGTCTAAAGCAGCATTTCAGATCAGCTGCAGGACCTCCTTTAATAGGATAACAAAATGGGATTTAGGTGGAAAAGGAAAAAAAATGAAGTTAGAGAGAAAAGAAAGAAACTACAGAATGAAGAAAATACCATAGGAATTCAAACTACATAAATTTTTGAACAGGGTACTTCTGAAACTGAGAGCTTTGCATTAGCAGTTTATTCCTATGCTATTTGAAATTATAAATGATAGAATAGAATATCTTCCATAAAAACCAATCAACAAGCATTTATTAGAATTCTACCATTTACCAAGCTCCATACTAGAAACTGGGGAATAACAAATCCAAATGTTTCTGCCTTGAAAGAGTGCATAGGCAGCATTGTATACTACAAGAATAAAATATAAATTCTTCTGTTTGGCACAAAAAATCCTCTGCAATCTGACCCCAACCTATTTTTCTCAGATTTATTATATATTACTTCCCTTCCTGAACTCTGTAATCCAGCCAAACTGAATTTTTCTCATTCCTCACATGACATTCTATTTTCTATCACCATGGTTTTCCACTAAACATTTTCCCCTATGCTGGGGTATCTGCTCCCTCCTCGCCTCTGAATTCTTTGAATTTCTCACTTTCTTCAAAACTCAACCCAAACAACATCTTCCACAAAAAAAAACCTTTCCTGATTGGAACATTGTAGGAACCCAATTTCTAGGGCCTCGAAACTATTTTATGTTTAACCACCTTGTATTTATAATTATTTTATATTTAACTACTTTGTATTTATTTTGCATTTATTGTGTATACCTTAATTCTCTATAGACAAATATGCATATGTCTCCGTCACAGTGTGATTGTACTTCATACGAATATGAAGCTTTGTGAGAGGGCATCATTTCACTTTTCTTTTCAAAACCCTAGCACTTACCAAAAGCATAGTTCTCAGAATAAAGGTAAATAGCAATTGTTTTTGTTTTGGCCAAAAATTCTAATGGTCTTCCTCTCCCCAAAACCATTCCTTGCCTCAGTCCTTACCTAGTCCTAATCACTGAGTGGGTGCTGCCTCAGTCAAACTGAGACTTGTTAAAGACCTTTGCTTAAAAAGGCCAAAGTCTCCCTCTGCATCTCCAATCCTCCTGATCTATATCTGGCAACTGGATCCAGATGGCTCTGGAGGAGAAAGTGAGGCAGATTGTTTTGCATAGCCCATATTCACTTAAATCCAATTCATCTGCATGTCATGACATCATCTTCCTGATGCCATGATTTTCTTCTGGATGAAGGAGCAACAACAAAAACATCTAGCAAAGGGTCAACCACATAGAAAGCACTTAATATATGCTTATTGACTGATTGATTGATTGGATTTTCAGTCTTGTCCAAATCTTTATGACACCATTTAAGTTTTTTTTGGCAAAGATGCTGGCATAGTTTCCTTCTCCAGATCATTTTATAAAGAAATAAAGGTAAACAGGGTTAAGTGATTTGTTCAGGGTCACAAAACTCATAAGCCTCTGGATTTGAATTCAGGTCTTCCTGACTCAAGTCCCACCATTCTATTCACTGTGACAACCTAGCTGCCCAAATCAGAGTCACTGGGATCACATCCTAACTATGCTACTTAATACCTATGTGACCTTAGGCACCTTTGTAGTGTTCAGTTTCCTTATCAATAATAACAAGGGATTGGATAAAGATGATCTCAAAGATCTGATTTTTAGTTCCAAGTCTCTGATCTATTTTAAAGTTTGCTTCCTCAAAGCACTACTCCAAAATCAGAAGCTCTCAAGCATCTACTAAATGTTCTACCCAGGCTGAATCTTTGCCCAGTCTGTTTCTATATGCCAGTCTGATCATTTACTCCAGTCATAGCTGAAGATAAAAATAATTTTGAAATATGAAACATTTCCATAATAGCCTCTTCCAAGATCTCTTGTGTTTGTAAAACCCTTGGAAAACATACTGTAAATGAAGATTCATCATGGCACCTGGTAAAGAAATTATCTTTATCTCAGATAAGATTAAGCATTAGTTAGTGACTTGTCTGAAATCTCATAATTACTAAGTGGTAAAGCTAAGAATCAAGCTCAAGTATTTGAAACTTATTTCACTATACTTGATGTAAGAAAAAACTATCTTCTTGAAAAAGAGCTACAATAGACATTGAGCCTGAAGACAAAAGTTTTACATTATAGATACAAATTTTTTTTATAGTTGCAAATGACATATCCCAATAGAAGAAATCTTTTTTATGAACATTCAGTTGCTAAAATATTTGCCTATGCTTCCCATTCTCATGTCCTTTTCTGGTTGAAAATACTTTTCTGTACAATATTTTATTTCTTAAAGCAGTTTTCCTGTCCCCCTTGCTCTTCATTCATGAGCTTACTTCATTCACTTTAAGGATTTATTTTTAGGCTAGTGATTTGGTGTTCAAAATACTTTTGCCTTCTACAAGATTGCAAATAATGACCAGTTCACAAAAACCTATTTAATTCATTTATTTAACTATATTAATTCTGTATCCTGGTTGTGAGGTTGAGAGAAGGAAGAAAGTATCCCCACAACACTCTACTTGGACTAATAAATGATTGGTTGGCACATAGAGACTAATCCATAGGAAGGTCTGAATGACTGATGACTTTAAATATTCCCTTTAATTGTCAAACTACTAATTTATCCAGAACCACACAACTCATAAGCATCTGTATTTGATTCAAGTCTTCCTGACTCTAAGAACTAACTACTTTAATTTCTAAGGGCTGAAATTTCAGGTTGGGGAGAAAGGAAGGAATCTGGGCCTGTGATTTTATCAATGTAGAGAATTTAGGATGTTGCAACTCCTAGGAGCATTGCCATCTCTGCATCTCCTCTCTGACAAGGCAAACAATTTGCCCAAAATCCTACAGTTAGTAGGCGTCAATGGTAGGCTTTGAACATAGGTCTTCCTTATTCCAATGCTGGGTCTTTATCCACTGTGCCATGCTGGTAGGTCTTCTGGCTACAAAATAAAAAGGAAATGGCATGCATAATAAGATAGTTTAGGGAAAGATGTCTGAACTAAGGGAAAACCACCAGACAGACTAATCCTACCTCACAATTATCCCTGTCTTTCTATGGAAAGCTTGCTTCCTCTAATTCTGAAAGTCCTGATTTTTTTTTCTCAAAGCACCATATTTTTTTCACTCTGGCTTCCACAAGAATGGTAGCAGGGAAGCCAGCAATTCAGGCCGATGAGGGAGGGTGAAAGCAGCAGGGTTGGTAATGCTTTGTATATAGTCTTTTATGTGTCAGGGATTTTCTGTGCTCCAAAGAAATATGGCCAGCTATAGAATCAACCTACTTGCTGGTCTATGTCTTGAAAAATCGGTGAAGATGGTTTGTTCTCTTACTATAATTTATATCTCAAAAAAAAATCTAAAAGAAACTGAGCAGAAAAAGCACAGAAGAGAAAATTTCTCCCAAATCCAAAGGACTGAAGGGCTTCAGCCAGCCAGCAAATGCTGAGGTATAACATTTATTGTAATGGATTAGCTAGTACTTAGGAACGGAAAAGCCCTGTGCTCCACAACTATGTTTTTCTTTAAAGAGTACTTTTTATTAGGTGGTATTCCATTAAGTTAGATTAATTAACATTGATTTGATTGATGATCTACAGACTCACATAGTCAATCCAAAGATAACATAGGCTTGTGTCATTGATCCAGAGAGTCTTAACATTTTGGCAACCAAGTGGTAAAATGATTTATTTCCACTGTAAAATAAGACTATACTATTGATCCAAAGAAATGACACTTCAGTCATTGCTATGTAGTGGAGGTTCTTAACGATTATTAAATCAGCTGTTCATTGGCTAACACATCACAAATGGAAATGGTGCCCACAAATCAAACAGCTGAACTGGAAAGTCAAAACCTACGATAAAGCTAAAAATCAAAGTTGGAAATCAGGAATAGAATTTCATCCTAGAAGAGTTTTCTTATTGAAATATAAAATGTAAAGTGTTGCTACTTTTAAATTTAAATGATGGCATAAATCATTTTTGACAGCTGACCATGACATTGTAACATTCTATTTAGCTTTCTGCTAATGGGAAACTATATTAAATTAATATCTGTGCATTCTTTTAAAAACTTTAGAGAAATGATTTGTTTCATAGAATTTGGAACTGAGAATGGTCTTAGGAGCTATGTAACATCTTCATTTGACTTATGAAAGAACAGAGGTCCAAAAAGATTAAGTTAATTGCACAAGATCACACAAATACCAACAGATCTAGGACTTCAATCTCTCTTGACCCCCAATCTAGTACTGAACTGGAATATACACCAGGTTTCATATTGCTAAGTAAAATGTTTGTGAGGGTGCCAAGTGCCAAATTATTGTCATTATCATTATCAACAAAATATATTTCCCAAACAACTATTTGCTCATAGAGCTATCAAAATATGCAAAATATTAAGTAATTGAGTCTCATATGTTACCTTCACACATGGGCATGAAAGTAGCTTTTCCAATAAAAATATAGAGAACCTGAAAACCTCTGCTTTTATGGCACTAAATAGCATGACCTTTTAAAGATATCAGTCTTCAGATGAGATGTTGAATTTTTTGGCCTTTCTCTTTATCTATGGCTATTGTGGCAAAAATATATGTCTACTGCATTTTCAAAAATGAAAAAAAATCATGTCCTAATACCACATAATTACCACAAAAAATCATGGAACATAATTTGCCATACCCAATATGTCTTTGTTTTTTGTTTGGTTTTTTTTGGTTTGCCTGAGAAGACCTTTTTCTGTTATTTTTACCACTAAGAAACATTTAGGCACACATTTAGAAGCTAAAAAGGAAACTAAAGATCCTTTACTACTTATATACATTTTTCACCCACTCAAAAAGCCCTAACTTCCAAGAAGACTATTTCCAACATTAGCTAAATTCATTGTCTAATGTTAAACATTCAACAAAAGCAGAAAATTATTTTTGCTTTCCCCTCAAATAAAAACACTTATTAAATCATAGGAAATGACTTAGGAAAAATATAGTAGGAAAAATACAATCAAAGAATTATTTCATGTAGGAAATTTCTTATATTTTAGCTAGTCTTAAATGTTAAGTGTTAGTTAGACTCTTGGATTATACAGTTAATGTTAGATAGCAGTCTACTGTTACACAAGAAATGTAAAGTATATTTATCTATACCCAGAGCAATGGGATGGGGCATGGTGTACCATTTTGCCATATCATATAAAACTATAATTCAAAATTTTGTCAACATTCTATGCTGATGGTTATGATGAAAATGTTGAGAGAGGGTGGAGTTAAGATGAGGAGTAAGAGCTAGCAATTTTGTCATGGTTCCTTCACATCTTCCCCAACAATGATCAATCAAGAATTCCAATCAGATAAAATTCTGTTCAGATTTTTCTAGCCCAGAGTAACCAAGAAAAATACACAGAGAAGTCTATGAATACTGGCATGGAACTTGGTCAGGAGTTCAGCAAAGCAACCATGACAAGTAGAAAAGTCAGTGAACTGTGGGTTGGCACCAACAGTAGCAAGCAGCTCAGCTAGCCCAAGAATGACAAAGGGACTAAACTACTGGGCAGAAAAGAACCCTGTAGTAGCACCTCGAGCAAAGAGCAGGTGCCAATTGGCAACTGTTCCCCATTACTCAATTCCAAATCATAGTTTCAGAAATGAGAGGAAGTAGTCCTATTCTCAAGCAGAATTCTTAAGGACAAAGGAGCAAAGAATAAATTCCAGAAACATGGTTATATGGTTCTAAGCCCAAGAGAAGAAAGGTAACTAAATTCTAAAAGCCTGCAGTAAAATACTCGAGAACAGAGACCAAAAATAAGAAGGAACCAACAGTTCATTCACTCTGAACCTGAAAAACCTCTCAACAGGCTAACTATGACTAGCTAATATATCCAAGACCAAAATGAGATCAGAAATATGCAGAGAGTAGATCAGAAGGGCAGTGAATAGACCTCTCCCCAGGTTACACTACTTTGGAAGTGATGGAAATGTATAGTCCTCCAGATTGAGCTATGAAAGCAGCAGAAGCATATAAAAGAAAGCTCAGGTAAATCATTCTTATCAAATACCTCCAAGAGATTAATATCAACATTTAAAATTCAAAGTCAAGAAATAGGCTAAAAAATAAGCAAACAACAACAGAGAACCCAGCTATAAAGAACAACTTAATACATAAGCACACAAAAAGACAAATGTGAAAACATCTTCAAGCAAAGTTTCAAAGAAATATGGACAACAGACACAAAATAAACAAGAATTCCTCAAAACACTAAAGAATGATTTTTTAAAAGAATTTTAAAAATTAAACAAAATCAGTACAGGACAAATTGGGAAAATAAATGAGAGCTATATGAGAAAATTATGAAAAGAAATTAACAGGTTAGTAGAAGAGGTTAAAAAAAAACTAAAGAAAACTGCTCCTTAAAAATCAGAATTGACAAATGGTTAAAATAAATAAATAAATTTTTAAAAAATAAAAATGCAATACCTCACCAGAGAAAATAATACCTAAAAGTGGAATGGCCAAATGGAAGCTAATGGCTCCATGAGAAATCAAGAAACAATAAACAAAGTCTAAGACTGAACAAATAAAAGAAAATATAAATTATCCCTTAGGAAAAAAACATCGATTGGAAAATGGATAGAGGAAAGATAATTTAGGAATCACTGGACTACCTTAAAGTCATGAACAAAAAAAGAATGTAGATATCCTATTTCAAAAAGTTATAAAGAAAAATTGCCAAGAAATCTTAACCAGAGGGCAAAGTAGAAATTGAAAGAATTCACCCATCACTTCCTGAAAGAAATAGCAAAATGAAAACTCCTGGCAATATTTTAGCTAAAATCCATAGCTTCATGTCAAGAAGAAAATGAAGAAGAAGAAGAAGAAGAAGAAGAAGAAGAAGAAGAAGAAGAAGAAGAAGAAGAAGAAGAAGAAGAAGAAGAAGAAGAAGAAGAAGAAGAAGAAGAAGAAGAAGAAGAAAATATTATAAGAAAGAAGTCAGGATTATACAAAATTCAATGGCTATGGCTATAAAGGAGCAGAGAGCTTGAAACATGATGATGGAAGTCCTGTTTCAAGTCTGACAATGTCATAATAATATAGTTAATTCTAATAATTTAATTTAACAAGAATTAATTGAACACCTATTATATTTATGTATATATATATCGTATATATATATAAATAATTTTTATATATATAATTTATATATATATAAATAATTTATATAAATATTTATATAAATAATTTATATATATATATATAAATAATTTATATAAATATATATAAATATATATATATATATATATATATATATATATAAAGCCTCCTCTCTTGACTAGGGAATTATTATTCCCTAGGATGGACTATAAAATCATGAAGAGCTCAGGCCACTTCACTCTTTCTTTGTTGTCAGTAACCTTTCCTTAGGCCAGACCTGCTCTTCCTTCCCCCACTACTTACTTTCCAGTTTTTTTTTTCACCTATTCAAATGTAGCTCTTTGAGAGTAGGAATTGTCTTATTTACTTTTATGTGTATCTTCAACTTTTACCATAGTCTGGCACATAGTAAGTACATAATAAATGTTTTATCCACCTGCCAACAGAAAATTGTTGCCAGATAGTTTGTTAAAAACAAAATATGTCCCTCCCCAACAAACTTCTGGGGGCAGGGAGACACAATTTAATATAAATTTAACCAAATATATTCATAGTAATTTAAGGAAACTAGATTAAGAGCCTGGTATATGCAAGTCACAGGAAATACAAAGAAAAAAGACAAGAAAATCTTTGTCTTCCATGAACATATTTTCTGCTTAAACTCTTATTAATCTGAAGCAGTACATAAGTTTGAGCAATGCCTATTCACCCTTTTGCCCTATTGCCACATTCTTTCCTTAACTAAAATACCAGAAAATCTAAAACTCCTTTATTTGAAATTTTCATTCACTTTCCTTATTATATTATGACTCAACAATATTTCAGTCTATTCCATTCACTTTGGATTCAAGGTAACTTGATCTGTCATTCCTCGGTTTCCTTATTGTAATATGAGGATAACCCCTTTAACTTCAGAGAAATAAAATGAAGTGGCAGTATATTTGAGGGAGAACTGATTAATCTGAGAGTCTTGGTTTCCTGATTATAGTTGCACTATGTTGTGCTCCCAGCCATCTCTTTAGAAATTTATGTGTGCTCACCAACCTTTTCCTCTGGCTCTTTTTTGTCCTACTGAGATCCCAGCTGGAGCATCATGGTCAATTCTGGATGCCACAATTTAAGAAGAACATTAATCAGCTGCACAATGTTCATAGGAGGACTACCAGAATGGCAACTGTTGTGTTCTTGTCATATAAGGAGATGGTTAGTCTAGAGTAGAGAAGAAATATGGGGGATATCATAATTGTCTACAAGTATTTGAAGGAATCTTGTAGAAAACAGATTATATTTACTCTATCTGACACCAAAGGACAGAACTAAAAGCAATAGGATGGGAGTTTCAATTTGGGGCTTAATGTCAAGAAAAACATCCTAATAATTAAAGCTGTGGTAAAATGGGATGAACCACCACAGGAGGTTATGGGTCCCCATTAAAAAGAGTCTTCAAAAAGAGGAAATATATGATATAATTTCTGCATTATGTCATGGTCAAAGTTCTTTTTTCTAGCATGGGTTGAACTAGGTAAGAAATGAACTCTCTTCTACCTATGCATGTGTGATTCTCTGTACTACAAAGATAACATGCAAACTAGTCTTGCTTATAAAAACCTATGTTCTAGATTTGCTTCTCATAGCAACTTAATTTGTAACTTTGAGTTGCCATCTATTCTCTCTGGGTCTATTTCTTCATCTATAAATTTGAACTTATACCAAATTACCTCTGGGTTTTCATTCAGGTAGAAAATTATTGTACTTCCATATCTTTGTAAGCCTTTCAAAGGCCCTGAGGTGAACAATGCTAGGATCATAAAAATTAATTTTTGAGAGACAGACTAATAGTATTTATAATTTGTTCTTTGCCTTTTGCTTTCAGAAACTCCATTTAAGCCAAACATAGATTTCACTTAGTAACCATAGTGTGATTGGTGTATTTTTTTATATCAGATACAATTAAAAATGGAGAAAGAAGGAAGAAAAGAGGAAGGAAGGAAGAAAGGAAGGAAGGAAGAAAGGAAGGAAGGAAGGAAGGAAGGAAGGAAGGAAGGAAGGAAGGAAGGAAGGAAGGAAGGAAGGAAGGAAGGAAGGAAGGAAGGAAGGAAGGAAGGAAGGAAGGAAGGAAGGAGGAAGAAAGAAAGAAGAAGGAAGAAAGAAGGAAAAAAGAAGGAGGGAAGGTGGAACAGGGAAAAGAGAGGGATAAAGGGGAAAAGGAGAAGAGAGAAGGAGAGGGAGAAGGGAGAAGGAGAAGGAGAGGGGAAAAGAGAGGGAGAAGGAAGGAGAAGAAAAAAGAAGAAGAAGAAGAGGAGTAGTGCAAAAAGATATCCTATATAATCAAAGGAAATATTTTGGAGGAGGAAAGGAAGAAAGAAGAGGGAAAAAATTATCTATATTAAGAATTCTTAACCTGAGGTCTAAAGTTCCCCATTCTTAGATAGATTCAGAGTCCAATTTTTAACGTATATGGTAATACACATACACACACACACACATATTTTGGAGTTTACTAATCTCTAACTGAAATTTAGCATTTCCTTCAAATACAAATGTAGGCTAAAACTATTATTCTAAAAAGGGATTCAGAGGATTCACCAGAGTGCCAAAGGGCCTAGGTGGCTCAGGGGCTAAAACAATAATTGAGTGTTGGATTGTAGAATCTATAAGACATAAGTTTAAAATTGGATTCAGACACTTAATTATGTGATTATAGCTAAATTACTTAATCTCTGTCTGCCTCAGTTTACTTATTGATAAAACAGGGACAATAATAGCACTTACATCCCAAGGTTATTATGAGGATACTTATAAAGAAAAAATATTTGCAAAGTATTTAGCATGTTAAATAAATATTAGGTTTTATTACATCAAAAAGGTTAAAAATCCTTAAAATTCATATACAAAGTTATATCTACATCTATATAATTTGCATATGTATATATATATATATATACACAAACACATGTGTGTATATATTGCATGCATACCTATACATACTTGATATATTATGTATATGTACATATATGTGTTTATATCTCTACATATATATATCTATGTCTATATTTATATCTATATATCAGCTTACTTGTCCTCAAATGGAACAACCAACTTCTGAATTTGACTTCCAGAGACTGTCTCCTTTCCACCTTCACCCAGGAATTGATCCTTTATCTGAACTATTCTAAAGTTAACTAAATGAGTGCAAACTCACCTAATGTACTATCTCTGGTCAGCTTCAATCACATTTCACATGCTTCACATGTATCCACCAACTAGGCTCAATCTAGACATCTTGTTATCTGCTTTCTCCATCTTTCTATCTCTTACTCTGGGAATAATAATAAAATAAAATAAATAAAAATAAAACCATTGTTATCAAATAGAGTGTGATGGTCAAGTCCTCTATACCTCTACTAACAATATCTGTGATGCCCCAGATGACAATGCCCTTCTGTGAACTTGATTCTCCTATAGATATGACCTTGCCCCATTAGAATTTAAGATCCTAGAGGTCAGGGACTTATTTTTTTTTATTTGTCTTTCTATCATCCAGCACAGGACAAGATCCAAAGGATGTACTTAATATATACTTTTACAATCATTCCTGGGAAACTAGAGTTCAATTAAGCCTGACAGTAATATAGATGACATTGGCCTGAAGCAGGTCTAGGGTAATATACACTTTTCTCAGACAGGAAATGAACTGTACTGGCCACCTATCACCATAGCTTCCATTCAGTGACTTAGCATCATGGAAATTTGTACATCCTGATTTATGATACTAAGGAGCATGTCCTTTATAAAGGAGAAGAAAAGACATCTATCTAGAATAGAGCAGGGAAAAATTAATCATACTTCAAAATTATTGATTCAGCATAGCATTCATCAACTTGGCCATAGAGGAAGGAAGGAAGGAAGGAAGGAAGGAAGGAAGGAAGGAAGGAAGGAAGGAAGGAAGGAAGGAAGGAAGGAAGGAAGGAAGGAAGGAAGGAAGGAAGGAAGGAAGGAAGGAAGGAAGGAAGGAAGGAAGAGAGGGAAGGAAAAAAGGGAGGGAAGGAGGAAGGGAAGAAAGAAAAGAAAAGAAAAGAAAAGAAAAGAAAAGAAAAGAAAAGAAAAGAAAAGAAAAGAAAAAGAAAAACCTTTGTCCAAATTAACAAGTTTTGTGCCTATTCTGGTGATTAATATGAATGGAAACTTTGCCTTGGTATATAGAGAGACAGTGGACACTGACAAAGTTTTCTGCCAAAGGCCTGTTTCTCATGTCTATGGACTACTACCTTATTGCTGGGAGAAAAGGGGATTCTTCTTTTCCTCTTCTTCCTAGGGTTCAAATTTGTATTAAGGCGAATTCCTTTCCAGCACCATTACTGGGAAAGCATTGACAAGAGGAGCTGACATCTTCTCAGAGTTCAGAATTACCAATGCCTTCCTTCTGATAGCACTCTCCATCTCTGAGCTTGCATTCTGTTAGGAAAATCACAGCAATATCCTCAGAAGAGTTCAAGAGGAAAAGATTCACAAATGAAGAGAATCTCCTAGTGATTAAGGCCCAGCTGCTTGGGCCCAAGGACCACCAGCTCCATCTCCTCAAGCAAAACTGACCAAATGGGAGCCCTGGAGATTTGGGAAAGGGCAAGCTAACTGGGCAAAAGGGTTTCAGGACAAAAAAAATGTACTGCTTGGCAAGGCCACGGTTCCTCATGGCAGGAGGAAAACAGAGCATCCTTCAAGCCCTGTGGTAGAGCAGATGGGAAGAGAACACAGCTGAGGACTGACAGCAGGAGGGACTCCCAGTCCAGATAGCTCTGTTGTCTGCCCTCAGGGGAGGCAGCCCATTCTACAGGCGGGCTGGGCACAGAAGGGTCTGCACCCAAAAAGAGGCAGGGGAGTCCAGATTCATTGGCAAAAGCCTTTCTGGGGGAGAAAGAGCATTCAATTGAATTGCAATATGGTATTTTTAGTAACTGGCAGCAAGGGAACAGCCAGCTCAAAAAGGAAAAAGAAAAGGGGGAAATTGGGGCCCTAGAGTGAGATGTGTAACAATTTTCTGTGCAGAGAATTTGTAGAAAGAGTTTCCAAAGGTGAAAGGAAACAGTCCTTGTTTTCCTTCTACCAAACAAACCCTCTTTTTCTAAAAGAAGAAGAGGCCGAAAGGTGGTAAAGTAGAGAAAAACAAAAGGAAGAAATAACAGAAAGGAAAAACTTTGGAATAAGGGAAAGGAGTTTAATGCTTTTTTTTTATTCTTTTTCTTTCTTTCTTTCTTTCTTTTTAACAAAAAGGAGAGGAAAATATGGCTAATGAAAGATAAGTGGGATGGATAATTAACGAGGGTAGATGAGGGGGGAAAATGGCCTGTAAAGTATATTTATTACCCTTCCCACTTTTCCTGTTGCTTTATTTCTCTGCCCATCTGTCACTACAATATTTTCCAAGTGTCTGCTTCCACGTACACACACCATTAATTTATTCAAAATATTGTTGGAGTTAGATTGCCTATGGCCCTTTCCTGGTTTTTTTTTTCTTTAACTTTTTTTTTTTTTTTTTTTTTTTTTTTTTTTTTGGACAAGCTGTTAGTTATATTGTTCCCAAACCCAACAAGCTAAAGAGGCATGGGGGCCTTCTCTCAGACTACTCCCATCAGAAAGCTCCAGGAGGAAAGCCTTTGTCAAACCCATGATTTTCTTCCCTCTCCTCCCAGGATTAGTAATCTAAAATTAGACTTCCCACCCCCTCATTCAATCCCTTGCCAAATCTTGACAGTTCTACATCTACAGTGTCTCTCACATCCATCCTCCTTTCCACTCCCAACATCACCATAGTCAGGACTTCATTGTTTCTTATCAACTTATTATTATAATCTCTTAACTAATCTTTTTGTCTCTGATCTACCACTTTTGTAATCTTTCTTCTAATCCCATTTTATTCCTGTCAAGGAATTTTTTCCCATTATAAATTATATATATATATATATATATATATATATATATATATATATTATATATATATATATTATGTAAATTTCCATTATTAATAATGTATAGCTACACCTAGATGCCATAGATAACTTAAGCCATACTATACCTTCAGAAGTAGAATCATATAATCATAGAGCAAGAGCTGAAAAAATGTTTAAATGCCCAAACCCTTCATTTTAGAAATGTCAAATATCTTTGCAGTATCCCCTCTTTTCAGATTTCCTTTATGTGTTGTCTTGTCCCTGTTAGAATATAAGTTCTTGAGAACATGGGCTGTCTTTCTTTCTGTTTATATTATTATTTCTAATACTTGGCACAGTGCCCAACAGACACTAAGTGGTTAATAAATGCTTGTTGCCTGACTGACAATGAGAAACTAAAGTCTGGAGAAGTTAAATTAATTACCAAGATTACACAGGTAAATAATTGACAGGGCCACTGACTATTGTAAACCAAATGAGATCCCCATTATACTGCTGAGAAAACAGACACAAAGAGCACCGAAACAATTGAGTGGGTGCGAAAAGAAAGAAAGAAAAGAAAGGAAGGAAAGGAAGGAGGAAGAAAGGAAGGAAGGGAGGAAAGAAGGAAGGAAGGAAGGAAGGAAGGAAGGAAGGAAGGAAGGAAGGAAGGAAGGAAGGAAGGAAGGAAGGAAGGAAGGAAGGAAGAAGGAAGGAAGGAAGGAAGGAAGGAAGGAAGGAAGAGGGAGGGAGGGAAGGAAGGAGGGAGGGAGGGAGAAAAGGAAGGGAGGGAGGGAGGGAGGGAGGGAGGGGGAGGGAGGGAGAGGAGGAAGGAAGGAAGGAAGAAAGGAAGGAAGGAAGGAAGGAAGAAGGAAGGAAGGAAGGAAGGAAGGAAGGAAGGAAGAAGGAAGAAGGAAGGAAGGAAGGAAGGAAGGAGGAAGGAAGAAAGGAAGGAGGGAGGGAGGAGGGAGGGAGGGAGGAAGGGAGGAAGGAAGGAAGGAGGGAGGAAGGGAGGGAGGGAGGGAGGGAGGGAGGGAGGAAGGAAGAGAGGGAGAGAAGAAAGGGAGGAGGGAGGGAGAGAAGAAAGGGAGGGAGGGAGGGAGAGAAGGAAGGGAGGGAGGGAGGGAGGGAGGGAGGGAGAGAAGGAAGGGAGGGAGAGAAGGAAGGGAGGAGGGAGGGAGAGAAGGAAGGGAGGGAGGGAGGAGGAGGGAGAGAAGGAAGGGAGGAGGAGGGAGGGAGGGAGGGAGGAAGGAAGGAAGAGAGGGAGGGAGGGAAGGAAGGAAGAGAGGGAGGGAGGGAGGAAGGAAGGAAGAGAGGGAGGGAGGGAGGGAGGGAAGGAAGGAAGAGAGGGAGGGAGGGAAGGAAGGAAGGAAGGAAGGAAGGAAGGAAGGAAGGAAGGAAGGAAGGAAGGAAGGAAGGAAGGAAGGAAGGAAGGAAGGAAGGAAGGAAGGAAGGAAGGAAGGAAGGAAGGGAGGGAGGGAGGGAGGGAGGGAGGGAGGGAAGGAGGGAGGGAGGACCAACCACACTATACAGATTCTTAAACAAAAGTCTATGAAACCCATATCTTCCAAAAGAAGGTAATAATTGTCACATGTCAAATTGTTAGACCCACTTTCCATTGTTTTCTTTTGACCCTGCCAGCTACCCCAGAGAGATGCCCTTGCTGCTCAAAAATTTTCCCACTTGTCAAACTTCCTCTGGTCTCAAGAGAGATTTATGCCTTGCTCACTTCAAGGAATACCACCCAGGCTGATATGTATAGCTTAAGTGGGAGCTGCCTATTATTTCCCCTTCATTTCTCAGGAAGTGTGCATAAGAAACTCCTACAGCTCCTCATGGGCCATATTCTCCTCCAAGTCATTGGCCCTTCACATGCAGAGCTCTTATTGAACATCAGGATCACAGCTGCTCATTACCTCCCAGTTTCTTTTCTGGCAACTTTCAGTGTAGAACAGAAATGGATTTGTGGAGAATCTGAGCTGATGAACAGAACAACTATGGGGAGGAGTATGAGTTGGAACTTCGAGCAGGGGAACTTGTTTTGTATGAAAGCATCCATAAAGATCAAGAAGGAGTGGAGAAAGTAGAGAAAAAATTAATTCCAAAAAAAGCAATTCCTGCTCCCAAAAGCTTGGGATGTGGGAGGGGCGGGTGATAGTGAGAGAAATTCTTTATTAAAATTATTGATATTTTGTGATATTTTGATATGGAAAGGTGGGGAGACTTTATAAAATAATATTAACTGAGGTGATGAGAAGCACAAAAGGGCAATCTCTTGTCACCTCTCAGATTCTGAATTGTAGTTTGAGTTGGTAATAGCAGATAAATGTACTTCAAATCAGAGCTTCCAAGAATGACAGTGACCTCCAGTGAGGAGCTACCATGTTCAAATAAACAAAAAGAACTGAAGGAAATACAGACTAAAAGGTTGTCCTTGGCATAAGATGTTTTCCTAAGCATGGATGGGTTTGTAAACAGTCTTATTTGCCTTATGGAAAGTGAAAGTCCTGCTGGGTGGAGGTCACACCTTTCTGGGAAAGTATGTACTACTCAGTCATCATTGTCAGTGAGGTAGAATAGGAATGTCCAGTACCAGAAAGGAGCCAGGCCAGGACAGTAGAGCAGGGAAAATAGAGCACCTGGGCAGAGGGTAACAACCTAAGTGGGTGGGGGATAGAGTTAGTGTAGAAAGATGGGGTAGGGGGCAGCTAGATGGTGTGGATAGAGTGCCAGCCCTGGAGTTAGGAGGATCTGAGTTCAAATCTGTCCTCAGGCACTTAACATTTTCTAGCTGGGAGAGAAAGGAAGGAAAGAAGGAAAGGAAGGAAAATTATTCTCTACCTTGCATTTTTCTGGCCCACTTTTCCCATACCATTCCCCAAACCTAAAATGTTACCCCCCCCTTACTCTTCCTCTTTCTCTACTGAATTTTTACTTGGCATTTAAAGTTTAATTCAAATGCTTTCCATTTCATGAAACCTTCCTCTAGGCTCCCCATCAACCATGCATGAAGGAAGGGGAGAGAAACATTTTAGATGGTGTCAAATTTTGGAGAGCCTAGAATGCCACTAACTCTGTTTGCCTCAGTTCATCATTTGTAAAATGAGATGGAGAAGGAAATGGAAACCCCTGCCCCCAATATCTTGGACTGACTTGGACATGACTGAAATAACTGAACTATAAAGTCCCTTCAATCTTGAAATATATGATCCTATGGGAGGAATAGTTAATTCATTGGATTATAATTTGTATTTAAAAAGGTTACAGTTAAAATTATAGAATCTTAGCAGCAAACTACTTTCACTTTGGTCATAACTGACCTCTATAACATCCATAACAAATGGTCATCCCATTTTTGCTTGAAAAATTCATTTCAACTTTTCATGGCTTTTTTTTAGTAAGTTTTTCCTTACACAGAACTGAAAAATGGCTCTCATCAACTCAGCTACAGAGAGTCATAACAAGGTAGGAATCTTTTGCACATGCCCTTACCCATGTAGTTTGAGGAGAAGAGGACCATGCAGCTAAAAGATGAGAAATCCTGTATCTAATGGGCTTTTCTTATGCAATATAAAGTTCTAGAAGTTATAGGAATTATCCTCAAGGTAAATGAAAGAAGATTTGATGAATCCTTGGACAGAAATTCCCTAGCAATCCCATGTTTGAGAGTTCTGGGACCTATGTTTCTATAGGAAGAAATAGAAGTGCCTGGATAGAATAACATCTTAATGAGAAGATCTCAAAATCTAAACCTCTAGGAAGACAAGGAATTCTTTAACATCTTATTTATTTTATTCAAGAGGAGAGGATTGCAGACTTAGCCTCTTTGCTGAAGGAATAGGAAGATACTGTGTACCTGTATGAAGGGAATAGAAAATCTGGGCTTTGCCCTTTGCTAATACTATAAATTATTCATATGGTACAAGTCTTGTGGAAAACAACCCAAAATTCATTTTTTTCTTGAGGGTAGCTCAAGTCCATATATGGTACAGCAATATCAGATTCTTATACAGTCTCTGGGAGGAAGATGAGACTCAGCTGATTATCGTGAGATTGCCTTCTAATAACTAAATTTATTTCCTTCCTATGGGCATCTAAAGTAGTATTATGATTCTGAAGGACTCTTTAGATCAGTGGAAAGATAATGAGATTTAATCATTAAGGGAGAAGGAAAATGATTATATCAATTATTTATGGGATATTTTTAGTCCTTTACATATTTTCTATGTATTATTATCTATTTCCTCCAGATAAGCTACACCAGGTACTAAGAACTTGGTGGATCTTCATATACTCAAAACCATAGCTCATAAGCCTCCCCAATGCATTTATATTTAATTATCAGTCAAATGACATAATTGAAAGTATTTACTGAAATTTTAAGAAAGATAAAATATTTTCCCAACAAATTTAGAGCATAATATCTTATATGTTATATAAGAAGAACAGACATATCTAAAGAATATATGTAGAGGGAAACACTTGTAAGAAATAAGTATACCATATATATATACCTGGTTAAGAAAAAAATGTGTGTGTATGTTTCTATACACAACTACATGTGTATGCATACATATGTGTATGTCTCTCTATATATGTCTGTATATATTCACACACTATACATTTTATATATATATACACACACACACACACACACATATATATATACACACACACACACACACACATATATATATATATATATACTTTCAAAAGCTTTCCTATAAGAAGATTCTTTCATTTCTCAGAACATTATCTATAATAGGAATTTTCTTTTAAAAGGAGAAGAGAGAAGAGAAAAAAGGAAGAATTGAGTGGGCATCCAGGAAGGAAATGATCAACAGTTACAAAAGGTATAGAGAAATCATGTCTAATAAGGATTGAGAAAGACCTTTTGGATTTAGCTGTTAAGAGATCAGTAGTCTTAGAGAGGGTATTCATTAAATGGTGAGATCAGAAGACGGTTTACAAAAGAATAAGGAAACATAGACAATGAATGCAGACAACCTTTTAGGAGTTTAACTGTGAAAATGGAGAAGACATTGGATGATAACTTGAGAAAAAGGCATGATGAAGGGTTTCAATTTTTCTTTAAAGACGGCAGAGACCTGGCTATGTTTGTACGCAGTAAGATAGGAGGAAATGGATAAAGAGAAATGATTAGAAAGATTAGAAATGATTGAGAATGAAAGCTCCCAGAGGAAGGTAATAATAGGAAGAACACAAGTAGAAGAGTTAGCTTTGCTTCCTCCTCTAGAAAACAGGGATACATATTTGTAGTAAATATTTTGCAGTGTTATTTCGAGGAAAGCACTCTGTAAACCTTAAAAATCCAATTCATCAAGTATTTATTAAGTGAGTCCTGTGTGCCAGGCAATGTAGGAGATACTGGGGAATACAAAAATAGAAACGGAATCAGTCCCTGCCCTCAAGGAACTTACATTCCACTGGATTATTGTTAAACAGTCTCCTTGACATGGGTTTGACCATAGAATTTAGAGATAGAAGAAAAATGAGGAAATTGTCTTGTCCAGCTGTCTCATTTAACAGATGAGAAAATAGTCCCAGAGAACTGTCTTGACTTTTTCAAGGTCACACAAATAGTAAGGATTCAAGCTGGGGTTTGAGCCCCAGTGACTCTAAATTCCATTTTCTTTCCACAACACCATGCTGCCACCCATTCTGATAAGAGGCAATAAATATGTACTGCTTCCCAAAAAGACAGGACCTCATAGATATCCATAGCTGGCAATTATGGCAGAAGCAGAGGGCTACATCCTTAGAGGAATCAGACTCTCTGAGGCAGAATAGCACTTAAGGTCATCTGCTCCAAACCTTACCTGAGGCATCCATACCATCCCCAGGATCTGAAAAGTTCTTTAACTCATGCTCATTTTTAAAGTTTACTTTTTTTTAACTTAACACCAACAAAGATATACATCTAAATAAGCAAAGAAGAGAAAAAGAACAAGAATAGTGTGTATAAAATTCTAAAGATTTTCAACTGACCTGCTTCACTGTAACTTCTTCTGACTTTTCTTATGCTCTTTTTCATGCATTTTTAAAATATTTCATTAATGATCTTTTCTTTTTGCATCATTATCACCCCTCACCACTGCCCTTCAATCTGTTCCCCCTCCCCCCAAAAAACCCATTCTTTGTAAGAAGTAAATATGTCTATCCAAAAAAAAAAAAAAAAAAAAAAAAAAAAAAAGCCTATACAGTGGTCAAGGCTAAAAATGCATGGCTCAGTCAGCATCTCTAGTCTATCATCTCTCTGCCAAGATGTGAGAAGAATGAATAATCAGTCTCTCTTCTGAAGTCATGCCTGGTCATTTCATTGATCAGAGTTCTTAAAAAGAATAATTAGCATTTATATAGCTCTTTAAGGTTTGCAAAGAGCTTTACATATGTTATCTCATTTGATCCTTACAACAACCCAGAGAGGAAGTTAGTTGTTATTACTAAGATGAGAAAAGTTAAATGGCTTGCCCAAGGCCACACAGATAGTAAATGTCTAAGACTGAATTGAAGTGCAGCCGGATGGCCTTGCGTGTTTGGAAAGTGCTGCACTTGGTTAAGAAAAAAAAAAAAGTGTGTGTATTCCTGATTCCAAGTCCCATGCTCTACTTACATCTAGTTAAACAAGAATTGATTGAATACCTTCTATGGTGGCAGACACCATGCTAGGCACTCAGGATACAAATAGAGAGAAAATCTCCTTGTAGTGACATTACATAGTAATTCTTTTGACAGGTAGTTTGGGAGGGAGAGCATTCACTAGCAGTTAGAGACAGGACAAAGTGTGATGGGAAAGCATGGAGATGGGTGATTGAGGGTCAAATGTGACGAACAAAAAGGACAGTTTGGCTGGATCAAAGATTCTGAGAGTAGCATCTGATGAAGCTGAAAAAATAGATTAGGATTAGATTATGTAGCACCTGAAAAGCTAAACAGAGTTTCTAATTTTATCATCAAGGCAACTGGACCCATGCTGATTTCACAGAGAAATCATGGTTAGATCTGTGTTAAAGAAACAAGACTATTAGCAGATGTAGAATGGACTGAAAGAGAGAGATTTGAGGTTATGAGATGAGGGGATGAGGAAAAGATGGGAAGAACTCTTGGAGGGATGGGTGAAGAGGTGGTTGGGAAGGTGGAGGAGAAGATAAGGTAGTAGAGTAGAAAGAGAAGCTGAGAAAGAAAATGGTAAGTAAAAATAAGATGGAGAGAAACTCACAAATAACTATTATATTGAATGTGAATGGGATATTTATAGCAGCTCTCTTTGTGGTGAAAAAGAATTGTAAATTGCAGGGATGCCCATCAATTGGGGAAATGGCTGAGCAAGTAAGTGGTGGTGGTGGATGAGGGAATACTACTGTGCTATAAGAAATGATAATAATAATAATATTATGCTAGAAGCTTAATGATCTTAGAAAGGCATAAAAAGATTTGCATAAAATGAGGAGGAACCAAATGAGGAGAACCAAAACATAACTATTTTAAGAATGATTTTGAGCAACTAAGTCATTTTAACTTTTAAATATACACAAATTTAAAATAAAGGATATATATATATGTGTGTGTGTATATATATATATATATATATATATATATATATATATATATATATATATATATATATATATATAAAGATACTATCTATATCCAGAGAAAGAACTAATAAATAGATATATACAAAAGAAAGAACAGGAAAAAAAAAAAGGAAATGTACATAACTTTGCTGATTATTTGGAAGGAATAGCAAGTTGTATATAATGGATTTGCAGTTTTGTGTGCAAAAAAAAAAAAAAAAGATGATTGCTTGTTTTGTTCTGTGAATTGATTTTTTAAAGGCTATTAAAATAATTTAGGTGAAAGTTGATGGGGGCCTTAAGTAAAATGGTAACTGTGGTTAGAGAAAAGGAATAGAAGTCTAGAGTCCTTATGAAGTTAGAAGTAGTAATATTTATTAATTGATTGCATATGTGAGATGAGAGAGAAAGAGCATGAGCAGTCCTGGTTGAGGTCACAAATCTAGGAGATTGATGCTTTTGACAAAAAAACGAGAGGTTTATAAGAGAGGAGGTTTGGAGCAAAGGTAATGAGTTCAGGATTTAGACACATTCATTTTTTAGCAGTGATTCCAAGAGGGTAGGCAGCATAATATCACTATCATTGAAAAACAAGTGTGTTCACTGGATTTCTGGGTAATATTTCTGATTTCAAACTTCTCAAAATATAATTTCTTAATTGAGGCTTCTCATTTGGTCAAAGATGTTATGTGAAAAGATCTGTTAACTCTGGCTTCCAGATACTTATTACATGTAAGATGTGTAAATACATCACTGAAATGCAAATAATTCCAGTGATCTTGAGAAATATTCTTAATTAGCTTTGGGAACACAAGTCAAGAAAAACTTGATGTCAGGAAACACTTTCTAAATATTAGTCCAAATATGGAAAAAACAGCCTCAAGAAATGGTGGGTTCGCCCTCTGGAAGTCCTCAAGCAAAGCAAAGGATTCATCTAGTATATTTAGTGGATTTTTCTTGCATATATTAATTGGACTAGATGGCGCTGAGTCCCTTCTAGCTCTTGAATTTTGTGATTCTGCAAAGTATAAACAGAAACAAAATTCTTCTCTGTTATGTACATTAGTTGGTAATTGCCTGACATCTGTGCTGTCAAATGCATAGTTTGCATAGTTTCCAAGGCCAGCTTCATCACAGAGCAAAATAGGATTAAGTGTCCTGCATCCCAGGCTTTGAGGAGTACCTCCAAGGGAAAAAGATATGTGGCTCAAATCCTGGGAAAGCTTCTTTCTGTGTTCTCTTAGTCATATAGCCCAGAAGAATGAATTTTAAAGGAAAAGCACTAATAGTTTCTGCAGGAAGTTTATCCTCCAATTTTGCTATAACTTTAGTCAAATGAAGCAAAAAAGAAAAATTCAGAACCACCATAGAGCTACACATGGCCTTTCCAAATCTAGATCTCATAATCAACAGGGCAGACCTATAGCCTTTAAGCTTCTTAGGTGAGGATGGGTCTCAGAGATCCTCAGTTAGACTGGGGGATGTCAGTTAGTGCCTGGGTCAGTCCCGATCAGTATAGCTCTGAAATAGTATAATCCCCAGGGTAGAATTAAATCATTGAAGGAGTGAGCCTAGACTTTGTTCATGTACAACCTTGGATCAGATCAGAATTTACAAGGCATACAAAGGCCTATGCTTCCATTCACCCTTCTCCCATCTCTCTCTTTGGAGACTTCCAATGTCACTCCTCTCTCTCAAATACAGATGTATGGGACAAAATGTTTCAATGACAAGAATGGCCTGGGCAAGGACCAGCTCAAGGTCAAGGATACAAAGTCAGAGCATAGCTAGGGACTTGGGAGAAAATGGGAAGGATTTTTGTTCCTCCCTGGCTTTTCCTTGGTAGGGAATGTGGGAACATCCTAAAGATTGATGATAAGATCCCTGGTAACTGAGATGGATATTTGAGAGGAGGAAAAAAAATTTAATGAGGAAGAATTATATCTCCTGTTCAGAGATTAAAGAAACCAAAATCTAAAGGAGGAGTGTAGGAGTGATGCTAAATGTAGAATAATAACCTAAGAACTAATATTTATTTTGCTAAAGGGAATTATTCCCCAAATTATGGCAAAGTTCTATAGGCAAGGGGCCTTTGATGGAGCTACCAAAGGACAGAATATGGAGGTTCTGGGTGGAATCATAGTTTTATATACATCACAATGATAGAAAGAAGATAGAATAAGGATTTTAAACTTGGGATATATGATTTTTTTAAATGATAAATGTTTCAATATAATTAACTTCCTGAATAGCTCTCTATGGTTGCTAGATGGAGCAGTAGTAAGAGTTTGGACCTAAAGTCAGGAAGATTCAACTTCCTGAGTTCAAATATAGTCTCAGAGATCTACTAATATGACCCTAAGCAAGTCACTTAAACCTATTTACCTCAATTTCCCTATCTGTGGAATAAGCTGGAGAAGGAAATATCAAACCACTCCAGTATTTTTATCAAGAAAACCCCAAATAGAATCATGAAGAGTCAGACCTGGCTGAAAACAATTGAGCAACAACATTGCCCTTTCTGCTTTACTTTCTGCTGTACTTTATAGATTTAACATCCTCTGAAAAAAGGTTACATATACTTCACTAAACTGCCAAAGAACCCTTTGACATACACAAAAAATGATATTATCTATAAAGTGCTTTGCAAATATTAAAGTGCTACACAAATTCTAGTAGTTGTTATTATTAATTATTATTATTGTTATTGCTGAAATGTTGCAAACCTCTAGTGTAAGAGGCCCTTCATGGCCTCTGGGGAGTAAGATATAAGTATATGATTCTTCCCCTTCCCTTGACTAAGTAAAGTTAAGTAAAATTATAGAACTTAAGGGAATTTGCAAAAAATCTCATTCTCTGTGTTATCTCCCTGGGACTCTGAGCCTCTGCTAGAAGTGGCAGAGGGAAAACAAAATTGGTACATAAGTTCAAGTCTGACAGAGCCAGCCAACATCATGACCCTAACTATTCAAGGTCTTGCTAAGTGGCTACATCAAAATATTCCAGTGCTCTCAGTTATTATGTTAGCATATTTTCATCTTTTCTAGCCACAAACCTATGATGAAGTTCAGTAAATAAACATTGTTGATGAACAAGAAAAGATTATCTCTAGGCCTACCTTTATTTTACAGCTAAGAACAATGAAGCTCAGAGGTCACCAACCCAAAAACCAATGTCTTAATAGAACCAGAACTATAATCCCAGATCTGACTACAAGTATTGCATGGTTATTGGGCATGAAGTCCTTTCCAGCTCCAGCAAGAAATTCTTAATTTTTTCAATTCTAGATCTCTGGGGGCTCTGGCATATGAGCTCCTCTAATTACGGACAAATCCAAGTAGTCATCTCTAAGTGTGAAAACAAGCATATATGAAATATGGATTTATCCAAACAATATTCAGAAAAGAAGGTGAGAAAGAAAGGATGGAACTCTATGGTTTGCATGGCTTTTCAACAGACACTGGGTCCATTTCAAGGTAGAGAAACTGTAGATGCCTGTTACTACACCTACAGATATTCTGACAAGTCCTAAGCTCAAAACTATGGCAAATCCAGGTCCTAATCCTATGTTTCATCTGCATTTTAAGGCCTCTTACTCCAGACATCCTCCCCTTTGTTCTAATCTCACATCCAATACACTTAAGACAAAGTGGACTTCAAAAAGATTTCTTTATGATTGGAAAAAGAAAAATTGCAGTTTATACAGAAAATGTAAGAGAATGAGAATATTACCAAGTGATTTGCCTTTTACATCTCTAAAGCTTTGTAAGTAATTGCAATAACTGGCATGTTTGAAGACTTTAAAACATATAACGTGTTTTACTTTCACTGTTTCATTTGAGACTTACAACAGCCCTGTGAGGAAAATATAGTGTCATTATCCCCATTTTACATGTGAGGAAACTGAGGTACAGGTTTGTTTACAATCACATAGCTAGCAAGTATTGGAACCAAAAAAATTCTATTTTGTCACCCAAAGGTTTATAGATGTTTTCCATGGCTACACAATCATCACCACCACCACTCCTTTCTGTGTCCAGAATGATACAGCAAAAAAAGTATATCACTCACTTGGGATGAGGAGTAATTTAGATAAGGGAAAACTCAAATTCTCTAATATTCTTACACTCCCCATTCCTACCTCGAGAATCTTCCTAACTCTAGGACCATCAATCTATCCACTCTAAATACACCCTATCCTTATGATTTAATATATGTTCTAAATCCAAATCTCAGAACCTTCATGGTTTCAATTTTAGTTTTGAATTTTTAACCTTTTATCTGAGGAAATTCCCTCCACCCATGTTTCTCAGGTCTTATTCTACAATTTAGTCTTAGAGAGTGGCCTGGGACACTGAGAGTTAAATGATTTATGAAGGTTACATCAACAGTATTTGTCAAGGGAGAAATTGAACCCAGGTGTTTCTGACTCTGAGCTCTGTCCCACACTGTCTAGTTCATGGTCCTCTCTTATTGTTTGACCCTGAATGATGATTGTTATTCCCTAGGATGCTGCTTGCTAGCCTTGACTCTATCAGTTCCCAGAGCCCTGAATTTGACCTATTGTTCAGCTTTAAAATCTGCTCCATTTTCTCATCCAGACAATCAATAAAACACACTAATATTGTGCTGGTCTGCTGCACTCCTGCACACATGTGATCCCTATCTCTATCTTTAAGTCACTGACCCTTCTTTCACCCAGGGAACATCACAGAAGGATGTGGGTATCACTTAAGTTATTGTCAACAAGAATTCAGCAGTAAAACATCTCAGAGTTCACAAAGAAGACTGCTTTGTCACCCAGAGGTTTATAGAAATTTTCCAAGGTGACACTATCACGATCACCACCCCTTCTTTGTCCAGAATGATACAGAGGGGGAAAAGTGAGTGAGAAGAAATCTAGATAAGGGAAAAACTCAAATTCTCTCATTTAAATGCCCACATTCCCTATTCCTACCTTGGCCTATGTTTTTTTTTTTTTTTTTTTTAATTCCCAATCTTTCTTCATACTGAGAAATCTATTACCCATTCCCTAGAACACCATATAAATATACATACAAAATCTTTAAAATGTGTTACCACCTCCTGACTCCCCAATCTCAGTCCTCATCCTTTCTTTTTGCCTCTTTAATCAGGCTGTCAACTTCTTTCCTGCCCTGTCCTAAATGAAATAGCACCTCAGCAAATAAGAAAGATATGGATAAAAGGGACTGGCAGAAGTGGTCCTATTCATGGTCCTATTTATAAATCAGGTTTGTATGAAAACAAGAGGAAGAACAACCAGAAGCTTACAGTTTCAAATACAATCTTCTATTATTTGTATATCAAAATGGTCATGTAAAATATGCAAGAAAAAATGAAAAAAATTAAAGAAAAATTACAAGAACATTCTCTCCATCATTACCTCCAAAAAAGGAAAAACAAAAAGCAAAAAAAGGAACTCTGTCTGGTTTAAATTAAATCCTAAACAGGACCATGAAAAGAAAAAGAAAAAAAAAAACTTTCTTTTTGGGGCCTTAATCCTCAGGCCTTTGGGAGAAAGAAACAGTATTGAATTTTAATGTTTATAAAGCCATTTTGCTTTATTGAAGGACTTGTGCCTAAATTTGGCAAAAGCTACAATTTCAACATTTTACTATGTTTGCACATGTATAACCACAGCCTTAAAGGGTAAAAGAAACTGGAAAGGTAATGAAAGATTATTCTTAAACCTCACTGGGAAACCCTTCCCTTTATTGCACCCTCAGTGAAATCTACAATGAGCCTTTACAGAAGCCCTCCTTACATAAAATAATGCAAATGAAGGGCAAATGGAGAATAGCTTCTTTCAAACATCCCTCTCTTGTGTCTTTTTAATTGATGTGGACTTGTGCAGTGGAAGCAGTTTTTTTTTTCCTTTTACATGTCCACATTTTGTAGGAAACTAATTCTCCACTGATCATAACTTTGCCTTAATCAACAAACAACATAAGACTAAAAAGGATCTTCAAAGATCATTTAGCCTTTCCTTGCCTTCAGACAAGAAAGGCTACATTAAATCCATACTAATTCAGAGTATTTGTTCTACAAAGAACTCATCAATATGTTATTCTAAAGAATGCCTTACCTACTAAAAGTCATAATTAAAAGTTTATCTGAGCTATTTTCCCACTCAGAAAATGCACGTGGTATTCCTCTAGTAATAGTAGAATTTGGGTACAAATTTGTTATTGAAGAAAGCAGATGTTAAATGAGTTTAGCATCTGGGTAATAAGCAAATTGCTAAACTGTATCCAAATAAGGACACAGTTTAAATAGAGACTATCATAAAGTCACACATTCCCTGAATGGGCATGTCAAATTTTCAAGCAGTTGTAGGCTGGTTTCCACACCATTCTTCCTTTTTGGAAGACTTACCATCTCACTTCCTTTCATACATCAGATCTTTAGTCTAGAGTTAGCACATGGGCTCCCCCCAGTAACAGCCCTCCTTCCTGGGAGATCCAGCATAGGTGGGACTTGTTCTACCACTTTTGAAAAGGTTACCAACGGGGAACCGTGTCTAGGAGTGGCAAAATAGTTAAGTCACTGAGAATGAAGAATTCAGGAGAGCTTAGCAAAGGATTCTTTTTTCTGAATCTTCATATTTTCAATACGTTCCCCACTGTTTAGGATAACTGTGAAAGGCTTCCTGCAAAGGGAATTGTGCTATGATAGAACAACGGATTTCTATGGCAATGTTTCAGAATTAGGGCTTGGGTTCTTAACCCAAATAAACCACTCCTTTACAAAATAGAATTGTTTTAGGTTTTCATTATGTACCAGAGGAGAATGTCCTTTTCAGGCCTTACCCAGAAGGCAGAACTGCCTTGTTCCAGCTCCTTTCTCCACCTTCAAATTATGAATATTACATAAGATATAAATGAGTTACTAATTCTAATTCTAATGAAGAATCTAATAAATGCCCTGAAGAGTCAGGGACTGGCCCATTCACCCCATTTATTGTGTTACTAACAGTGCCCTCAAGAAAGGCTGTTGCAGGATGTATTTGTTCTCTCATAGGGTTTTTTTCAGGTTCTTTCCAGCTCTAAATCTATGATAAAACAGGATAGGACAGAAGAGAAAATGATGGCATAGGTGAAGACAGGACAGGACAGGAGAGAATATTGAAAATGATATGTTAACTTCAGAAAGTTGAGAATGTATTTAAAGAAGCCTAGCTCCCATTAACAAGCCTTTACAGATTTATCATTTTCTCTCTCAATCCTTTTGGACATGAATCAAACCATGATTTTCCATGTAACAGGCTAAGATTCGACAAATGTTGTGTGGAAGATTGTTAAGGGGGAAGAGAAATGGATATTTGCCAAAAGAAGTTCACTTGTTTACTGAAAAAGAAAGAAGAATGTGTCCTCTACCATCACCACTGACCAGTAATTTGTTCCCAAAAAACATCCTGATGGATTTGCTTTAACTGTGTTCCTCCTGCCTCTTGGCTATAATGTCCATTTCTTCCTTTATCCACTCAATACAAGGAAGTAATGCAAGTGAACGGAATCAACTTATTTATCTTCTAAAGAATTTTTTTTTCCATGAAACACAAAACCAGTTAGTCAAGGCTGGTTAGGGAGGGTGAATTCAATCTTCCAGAGTGCATCTAGGGGAGCTCTTCTCCAATATGCCAAACTTAGCATGCTACCCCAGGGACAATCACAGCTAATGAACCATGAAGAGACCTGGCATTTGAATTTAAATATTGCAGTGGCCCAGAGAACACTTGATTTGAATATACAATCAACAAGATAGGATGTTTGTGTAAGATACACAAAACTATCCCTTGGAGACAGAGAGACTGGGACTCATCCATGCAATAACTCTCTCAAGATACCCTAAAGTTAGTTATGTGCTTGAATATGCAATCCAGGCCAATCAAAATACACATTTGTTAGTGTCTGAGAAAATATCCTCACCTAGAAGAAATTCAGAGACTGTTTAACCCATGCTCTAATACTCTGAAATCAAGGATTCCCAAAATAAGAACATTCTCTCCTATGATGCATACCCCAACCCATTTCTCAATGCTTGCCCATCTTTTGCTACCCTTCTACATGTCCAGCTACAAATTTGACACAGGTCCTCTCAACATGTTAGGCACCTTGTTCACTATTTGTTGACTTCATAAGTATATCATTGGAGCCCATGCTATGCTGGTAAATATTTAACAACCCACTCCCCAAGGGAAAAATACATACATTTAAGTTTAATCTGGATAATTAATATTTTCCATCATTTTGTTAAGTCTAAGCAATTAATAAATCAAACTAGCATTTACCAATTTCCAAACTGTAAATGCTCATTAGATCAGCCCTCCGTTTAAACTGGCTCCAGCACACTCCTAAGTGGAACACATGGACAATCCATCCATTTTCCCAGACTCTTGCCATGTTATTAGCCCAATATTTTCCACTTCTGCATTTCATTGATGATATCTTTACACTTGTCCTTCCAGATTTTACCTATCATATGCCCCTCCATTGCCCTATAAGTAACGTTCATATTCAGTCCTTTGGAGACAGTAGTGATCCATGTATTGAAGGCCTGCAGCAACTATCAAGTATAAACCATACCCACAAGTTTGCTAATCCCCTTTCGCTCTATGCTCAAATAAAGGAATGAGCTACATAATCATAACTCCTCTACAAAATGGGAATAATAATAGCACCTACTTCCCCAGATTGTTGTAAAGTTGAAATGAGATACCTTTAAATGTTAGCTATAGAAATGCTAGCTATTATCTCATTGAGTCTTTAGAACTGAAAGAGATCTCAGAAGTCATCTAGCCCAACCCAGGAAAGAAAAGTGGTTTGCTCAAAGTCACAAAAATAATAGCCTCAGATATAGAATGTGAAATTAGGAGAACAAGGGATAATTTACCTATCAGATCTTTGGAGAAGGGAGGAATTTATGACCAAAGAAGAACTAGAGAACATTATGAAAGGCAAAATGAATAACTCTGATTACATTAAATAAAAAAGTTTTTGCACAAACAAAACTAACAGAAACAAGATTAAAAAGGAAGCATAAATGTGGGGAGAAAAATTAAAGTTAGTGTTAGTGTTAGTGTTTCTAAAATATGTAAATAACTCAAATTTATAAGAATACAAGTTATTCTGCAATAGATAAATTATCAAAGGATATGAACAATTTTCAGATGATGACATGAAAGCCATCTATAGTTATATGAAAAAAAGCTCCAAATCACTATTGATTGGAGAAATGCAAATTAAAATAACTCTGACTTTATAACGCTAAGATTGGCTAAGATGACAGGAAAAGATAATAATAAATGTTGGGAGGATGTGGGAAAACTAATGCATTGTTGGTGGAGTTGTAAAATGATCCAACCATTCTGGAGAACAATTTAGAACCATGCCTAAAGGACTATAAAACTATGTATATCTTTGCTTCAGCAATGCCATTACTGTATCTATATTCCAAAGAAATCATAAAAGAGGGGAAAGGACCCACATGTGCAAAAATGTAGCAGCTCTTTTTGACAGCAAAGAATTGGAAAATGAATACATGCCCATCAATTGGGGAATGACTGAACAAGTTGTGATATATGAAAATAATAGAATATTATTGTTCTATAAAAAATGATGAACAAGCTGATTTAGAAAGCTCAGAAAGATTTACACAAACTGATGCTAAGTGACACAAGCAGAATTGTACACAATAACAGCAAAAATGCCCAATGATCAACTATGAAAGACTTGGTTCTTCTCAGCGATTCAGTGATTTAAGACAATCCCACAGACTTTGGACAGAAAATGTCATCTGCACCCAGAAAAAGAACTGTGGATACTGAATGTAAATCAACATGCTATGTTCACTTCTTTTTTCTGGATTTTTTTTTTCTCTCCCATGGTTTTCCCCTTTTGTTTTGATTTTCTCTCCCAACATGATTCAGAAAGCAATGAGTATTTTTTTAAGTAATTAATTAATTTAAAAAATATATAAATGGAACGTGGAGCTATGGATAAAGGAGGATCTGAGTTCAAATATGACCACAGGAACTTCCTAGCTGTGTGACCCTGAGCAAGTCATTTAGTCCTGTGTGCTTCAGTGTCCTCAATTGCAACATAAGCTCCAGCTCAGTTTAAATGTATTGCAGCAACTATCACAAGTTTGCTTGCAGAAGAAAATGGCAAAACAACTCCAATGATCTTTGTCAAGAAAACCCCAAAAAGGATCACAGAGAGTGGGACATGACTGAAACAACTGAACAACAACTACCTCTGGCTCTAGCCCCAGTGCACCTTCTATTCTTTCCTGGCTTATAGCCTATTGCTTTCCTTTAATGGCAATGCTATATCCAATTGACTTGTGCCTTTACAGGAATATGACTGTCTCAGTCCTATGGTCACTATGTCTCTGCTGAGGCCCTTGGAACATCAGTTGTTTATCTGGTTAGAGACTCACAGTCTACATTTCTGGTAAAGCCTGAGATCATTTCATTTCCTTGCCTCCCATGTTGTTCCTCTAAGTGGCAGCCTTTTTCCTAGTGAATAAAATTCAGATATTTTAGCCTGATAATCAAAGCTCTGCAAAACAGGGCACTACTCTATCCTTTCAGCACATAGCATACATCTATTCTCCATGTATTCTATGTATCTGCCATATTTTACTATTTGCCCCTACCATTCCCAAATTTTCCTAACCCCACACTTTCATCAAACTTTTTTTATTTCTAAAAATGCCTTTTTTTTTTTTTTTTTTGCTTTTTCCCTTGAGCTTGTTGAAATCCTATGCAATGCAGATAGCATAAGAAGGGAAATTTTTAATAGAAAAAGCATCTTTATTTCAAATATCTCTGATTATAGTCTGACATCCAAGATATACAGGCAATTCAAACAAATATATAAAATCAATACCCATTCTCCAAAGAATAGTCAAAATATAGTTTTCATGGTGATAACAGGGTAGCATAGTGGATAAAGTGCTAAAGATTTGATGTCAGGAAGATAGGAAAATTTGAGTTCAAATCTGCCTCAGATATTTATTAATTGATTAACTCTGGACAAATCAATTAACTTCTGTTTATCTCAATGTCCTCATCTGCAAAATGGAGATAATAATAGCCCTGTATCACAAGGTTGCTATAAAAAACTAAATGAGATCTTATATATAAGAACTGTACAGACCAATGGATGACTATTATCCTTTAAAAGTAAGAAAGCCATGGGTTTTAGGCATCAATTCAAGAATTACCAGCTCTTGTAACTTTCTTGGGCATATAAGGAGGTTTGAACTCCTAACTTTAGATTCACAATCTAATGTTTTTGGTAAACTATATTTGCAAACAAAAATTACTATATAAATACTATACTAATTATATCAACAACAATATTAAAAAGTCCTTTAAATAGCAATAAGAGAACTGCAAAACATTTCTGAGATTTTAACTCATACCCAGTAAAGGAACAAAGATAATAAAAAATTAAAATAATCCATCCTGGAGGGAAGACAGGAAATATAGCCACATTAATACAATGTAGATAGAACTGTGAATTGGTCCAGGCATTCTGGAAAGCAATTAGGAATTATATTTTAAAAGTTACTAAAATGTCCATACCCTTTGGCCCAGATATCTCACTCATAGGCATATACCTCCAAGGAAATCAAAGACAGAAATAAATTTTCCATTTATATAAAAATATTCACAGCAGCACTTTTTTGTGTCAGTAAGAATTGAAAATAAAGTAGATGCCCATCAGTTGAGAGATGTCTAGACAAACTGTGATATATGCATGCATTAGAATATTTCTGCATCTTAGGAAACTATGAAAATAAAAAATTCAGAGATGCATATGAGATTTGATTGAACTGATGCAAAGTATAGCAATCAGAACTAAGAAAACAAGATAATCAATTATAATATAAATGGAAGGAATGTATGTAAATTGAATACTACTTATAATGACCAAGTTTAAATCCAGAGAATGCAGGAGAAAATTAGCTTCTCTCCCTTCTTTATTGAGTTAAAAAACTATAGCTGTGGAACACTGTATATGTAGTCAGATTTAGTTGATATGATGGTTGCTTTCCAAGAAAGGAAGGAAGGAAAGAAGGAAGGAAGGAAGGAAGGAAGGAAGGAAGGAAGGAAGGAAGGAAGGAAGGAAGGAAGGAAGGAAGGAAGGAAGGAAGGAAGGAAGGAAGGAAGGAAGGAAGGAAGGAAGGAAGAAAGAAAGAAAGGAAGAAAGGAAGAAAGGAAGAAAGGAAGAAAGGAAGAAAGGAAGAAAGGAAGAAAGGAAGAAAGGAAGAAAGGAAGAAAGGAAGAAAGGAAGAAAGGAAGAAAGGAAGAAAGGAAGAAAGAAAGAAAGAAAGAAAGAAA
Source organism: Sminthopsis crassicaudata (assembly GCF_048593235.1). NCBI lineage: Eukaryota > Metazoa > Chordata > Mammalia > Dasyuromorphia > Dasyuridae > Sminthopsis > Sminthopsis crassicaudata. Next base: position 302,338,508 of record NC_133617.1, on the reverse strand, counting down.
GAAAGAAAGAAAGAAAGAAAGAAAGAAAGAAAGAAAGAAAGAAAGAAAGAAAGAAAGAAAGAAAGAAAAGGGAGGGAGGAAGAGAGAAAAAAAGAAAAAGAAAGAAAGAAAAGAAAGAAAGAAAAATAAACATCACATAGAGAATAGTAAAAAGACATATGAATAGTGTGAAAAGACTAGCATCTAACCAATGAGAAGTAAAAAGAAGAGAAGCAAAGGACATCATTCAAGAATTGATGAACTGGACATATATCATGCCCTAGAAATACTGTGCTTTTAATAATAAGAGGAAGTGAACAAGGTCTCCAGAATGTAGCATTCCCCCTATGGAGAACTATGGTGGGAACAAGGACAAAAATCACACAACACAGATGTAGGTTACTTCCAATCTGCATCATTGGAGGAAGTTCCTGAAACAAATAAACAAATAAAATCCGAAGTCCATTTGAGGAGTCATTTGAGGAGAGCTGTCAAACATGTGACCTTCTGATCACAACATTCCAAAATGAGACCAAACCAGATTAAATTGTAATTGGGAAATATGTAACAAAATTAAAATACAGTACAACAGAGAAAATGATAATTTGTGGTTTTCTAAGTCAATATATGGCTTACAAGGATCTACTTCTATTTAATCTGACAACACAAAAGCAGACTATTTTAATTATAGTATAGGGAAAAGGAGACAAACATATCTGTAAATAAAGGTGATTTAAAAACAAAATAGTTAAATTCATTTTTAAAAACATGGGTAATTGGAAGCAACGTTTAAATTAACTTCCAAGTGACTTGGATGAATACTGGTTTTATAGCCACAATTTACTCTAATCATAAGTCCTTTCCAGGTAAATAAGTTTAATTCTCCTTTCATCGCTTTCTTAATATCAATGCTCTGCACACAGCCACTCAGAAATTTCCATAGCAAAAGATTATGCATTGCCTTCTAAAGTTAAATAAGGACAGTAATAAGGACAGTTTAAAATATTTTTTTAAAAGTCTGTCCCTTCCTCAGGCCCATTCTCTCAACACTCTTTACAGCAGGTCACCACAGAGAGTTAGGAACTTGTCCTGTGACTTTTTTTTTTTTCCAACTAGTCTTCTTTCATTAGAGTTGTTCAAGATGAGGCTAAAGATTCCTTGTCAGAATTAAGTTAAAGAGAGGCTCCCTCTCTCAGGCAGAGAAAGGGTGAAATTAAATACCCTTTAAGATATCTCCCAATTTTTGAATGCTATGATTTTAGACTTTTCTCCCTTCCTGTCTTCCCCTGGAGATGACAAGCAGATTCCAGAATGACTTGATTGCTCTCTGCTTATTATCCACAATGTGCTAAGAATTTTATAGAATAACATACAGGTGCCATATCACTCAGTGAAGTTTTAAGAATATTAAATATATACACATACATACATACACATATGTGTATATAAATAGATACATATATATATGTATATACAAATATATATGTATAATGTTGTAGATCTGGAAATTATTTTAGATCTAGTAGATTTTGTAATTATTTAAGAAATTATTTATAATAAATGATTTAAAATTGCAATAAGATTTTTGGGACATTGAATTATATTTCCATTACTCCTCTAAAAAACAAGATCCAAGAACCATCTTCTGTTTAAGTTTTGCCATAATCTCCCCAACAGTTAGCTTCAGTGATCCTCAAACTTTTAAAATAGGGGGACAGTTCACTGTCCCTCAGACTGTGGGAGGGCCGGACTATAGTAAAAACAAAACCTCCCACTTTGTCTCCACTCCTCAGCCCATTTGCTATAACCTGGCAGGCCCCATAAACGAACTCAGCAGGCCGCATCTGGCACGTGGGCCCTAGTTTGAGAACCCCTAGAGCTTTCTCTCCCAAACTTCCTTGAATTTAACTAGTTTGGATTAGTCCACATTAAATTTATAATGTTTATATTTTTATGTGTACTCCTTGTCTCTTCCATTAAAGTGTATAGTTATTGAAGGGCTCTTTGATTCCTCTCCATTCAATCCCAGTACCTAGCACAATGCCTGCTGAGTAGTAGATACTTAATAAATGCTTAGGAATTGATTGGCTAATTGATTAAGGAATATAATAAAAGAAGTTTAAAAGATTACAAGTGCTAGTACTTTAGGAGCCATGATTATATCATAAAAATTTTCCTTTCTTTAGTATTTTCAGGTATACAAAATAATTTCCTCCAAAGCACTCTGGAGGTAGAGGTACAATTATTGTTATTACATCTTACAAGTGAAGAAACTGATTCTCATAGAGGTTATAGGATCTATCTACAATAACATGACATGCAAGTAACAGAGCTCACACTCAAATCCAGATCCTCTACTTCAAATCCATTGCTTTTAGAAAGTCTGTTGAAGGCTCCAATCAATGTTGGCAAGACAATAGATAAGTGAGTATACTTACCTGTTTAGTGGCCCATAACCTTTGTTCCTGGCAAGTTTCTTACTAACATTTCTAGGGCTAGTTAGCCTCTTGAAGGTCCACCTTCTAGGGTCTTGCTGTAGGTCAACTGCCTACTTGGAATTTTTAACTTACACTTACTGACTGGCTTTGGACAGAGGAACTAGAGTGGGAATATTAGGATGCAAAGACCCATTGTGAGGACTCAGGAAGTTCTTTCTACAGATACTTCCGGACCTCTAATCTGTTTCTGTCAAGATAATATTCATATCCTCTCAATATGTCTCTACTGTCTCTTCCATGTCTACATTCTATGATACCACCTTACCTGATACAGTCTACCCCTAAAGCAATATGTACTTTCTCACATAGTCATCCATCCTAAATGAAATAAGACTTGACAGTTGACTCAAAAAGTTTTAAGAAGTATCATATTTGTCCTCTGAGATCAGATAAAGCAAACTAGGTTGGTTATTATTCATTTTTATTGTATCTATCATTCTTTATTCTCCATTCATTCTTTATTCTTTCCCCTCCCATTCCACCCCCACCCTTTCCTCTATCTTTTTCCACTCTCACTTATCCTATTTAGATGATGTAGTAGTGGTGAAGACAGCCAAGGAGGCCAAGGGCAAATATCACAGGGCTGTGCTAGGACATGCTCTCCAAAATGGCCACATATATGACAGGCAAGCTGACAGCCTCTAGTAAAGGACTAAAAATCTCTGAAAAACTTGAACAAACTGACTAGCTAAAATATTTAGAAATGAAAAATGTTGCAATAAATATAAGTGGAAACATACCAGTACTTAAACCAAAAATATGTAGCACTTCAGTCTTATCTGGATCAGATCACTTTAATTGAGGAGAAAGGAACAACTCTTGAGCAGGCAGCCTACAAATTAGACGTATACTCAAATAAACTAGTTAAGTATATGAAGTTAGAAAGATAACAAAAGTATTCTTTTTTAAAATTTATTTATTTATTTAATATTTCCCCCTACTTACTTTACATTTATTTTTAAGATTTTTGAGTTATCTCCCTTACTGCCACCACAATTAAGAAACTACATGTGAAGTTATGTAAAACATTTCCATAAAAGTCAAGTTATGAAGGAAAACATAGATTTCCTACCCTAATGAAAATAAAAACCCTCAAGTAAAATTAAGTTAAAAATAGAATGCTTTGATCTATATTCAGACTTGATCAGTTCTTTCTTTAGATGTGGATAGGATTTTTCATCATAAGGCCTTCAGAGTAGTTGTGGCTGATTATACTACTGAGAATAATAAATTTACAGCTGATCATCCCAGAACATTGCTATTACTTAGCATACAGTATATTTAACTTTGTTCATGATTTTTTTTCCTTGAGAACATCCTGCTCATCATTTTCCAGAGAACAGTAATAATCTATCAGAAAAACTTGTTTCAAAAAAGTTTTTTTAGAATTTATATTGCTAATTGTATTCCCCATTGCTAATTGTATTCCCCCCCCCCATTTATTTTCTCTCCTTTCACTCTGCCTCTCCTCAAAAGTGTTTTGCTACTGACCGCTTTCCCCCCCTAATATGGCATCTCTTTTATCACCTTCTCCCCTCCCTTCTCATATTCCATTCCTCTCCTACTTTCCTGCAGGGTAAAATGGATTTCTATATCCCCTATTAAGTATATATGTTATTTCCTATTTGAGCCAGTTCTGATGAGAGTAAGATTCACTCACTCATCCTCTCCTCTCCCTCTTCCCTTCCACTGAAAAAAAGGTTTTATGGCCTTTTTTATGGCAGATAATTTGTACCATTCTACTTCTTCCTTTCCCTTTCTCCTAGCACATTCCTCTCTCACCCCTTAATTTTATCATTTAAAAAAAAATATATACTATCCTTTTATCTTCAACTCTTTCTACATATACTCTTGTCTAATTGCCATAATAATGAGAATGCTTTAATCATGTTCCCAGGTAGGATTGTAAACAGATAAACCTTATTAAGTTACATATGATATCACTTTCCAAATTACTTCCTTATGCGTCTCCAGAGTTCTGAATTTAAAAATCAAATTTTCCATTCAGCTCTGGTATTTTCATCATGAATACTATGAATGACCACTTTTTCCTCTGAAGGATTATGCTCCGTTTTTCTGGGTAGGTGATTATTGGTTGCAATTCTAGCTCCATTGCTCTCCAGAATATCATATCCCAAGGCCTCCAATACTTTAATGTAGAAAATGCTAAATCCTTATTTTTACCTTCCGAATACAATCCTTCCTTTGCAACAACAACAACAACAAAATTCGGTTCTGCACATATATATATATATTACCTAGAATATACTATAAGATATTTAATATGTATGGGAATGCCTGCCATCTAGGGGAGGGAAGGAAGGGAAAAACTCGAAACAGAAGGGAGTACAAGGGATAATGTTGTAAAAAAAAATTTTTTTACCTATGCATATGTACTGTCAAAGAAAATGTTATAATTATAAAAATTAATAAAAAATAAAGAAAAAATAAAATAAAATAATAAAAAGAAAAGAAAAGAAAAGAAAATGCTAAATCTTGTGTTATCCTGACTGTAACTATACTACACTTGAATTGTTTCTTTCTGGATGCTTGCAATATTTTCTCTTTCACCTGTGAGTTCCTGGAATTTGGCTATAATATTCTTGGGCTATAATAAAATATTGGTGGATTCTTTCAATTTCCATTTTGCTTTCTAGTTCTAGAATATCAGGACAGTTTTCCTTGAAATTTTCTTGACAGATGATGTCCAGGCTCCTTTTTTTGTGATCATGACTTTCAGGTATATCAATAATTTTTAAATTCTTTTTCCTAGATTTATTTTCCAGGTCAGTTGTCTTTCCAGTGAGATATTTCACATTTTTTTCAGTTTCTTTTTAGTTTTATTTTATTGTATCTTGATTTCTCATAAAGTCATTGACTTTCATTTGTTTAATTCTACTTTTTAAGGAATTATTTTCTCCAAGGAGCTTTTGTATCTCCTTTCCCAACTAGTCAATTTGCTTTTTAAGGCATTCTTCTCATTAGCTTTTTGTATTTCCTTTTGCACCTCTCTCAATTCTTTCCCTAATTTTTCTTTTATCTCTCTTACTTGATTTTCAAGGTTCCTTTTGAGCCTATGGCCTGAGCCCAATTCTTGTCTTTCTTGGAGACTGAATTTAGGAGCTTTGACTTTATCATCTTCTGAGAGTGTGTTTTGATCCTCCTTGTCACCACAATAACTTTCAATGGTCAGAAACTTTTTTGTTTGTTTTCTGCTCATTTTCCTAGCATATTACTCTGCTTTTAACTCTTGTTAAAGTAGGGCTCTGTTTCTAGGATAGAGGTTGCACTGTCTCAAGATTCAGGGATTTTGTGCAGCTATTTTCAGAAATCCTTCTAGGAATCTCATCATAAGCACTCTTTTCTGTCCCGGAGCTTTAGGTGTGTTCCCACTGTAGCTGTAAGATCTAGTGCTGGTCCTAGCTAGGGATTGGCTGGGATTGTGCTGCATCTGCACACCAGACTTCCACCTTGTCACAGACCCTCTCCACTAACCTTCCAAGTCCTCCCTGGTATCTCCCAGCTGAGAGGACCAGAAGTCTCCAGCACTGATGCTGATTCAAAGGTCCCACCTTACTAATGTTGGGGTCTGGGACAGAGCTGCTGGGCTCCCTTTATGCTTTCACAGAACTTTTCTGCTCTGAGTTTTTGTCTCTGAGTTGAGAGATCTGGAAGTCACCAATACTGTCACTGATTCATTGGTCGGGCCAGGCTTGGGCTGGGGTTGGGTCTGTGCACGCTGGATTCCCCCCTTTCCGCTGAGCTTCTAAGTTGTCTTCAGCTGGAAAATGTTCTATTATGTTTTTGGGGTGTCTTTTGGGGTGTTCTGGTGCTCTAAAATTGATTTAGAGTCATTATTTAAAGGAATTTGGAGCAGTTTGGAAGAGAAGTTGGGCAAGTTCCTTCCTTTAACCACCCCATCTTGGCTCAACCTCCAACAAAAGTTTTCTTCAGCAAAATGTTTCATAAGAACTAAAATGTATGAGATGGAACTTAGTAAACTTCTATGCCTTGATCCCACAAAAGGAAGTGTTGTTACTGATCCAAGGAGAATATCAGCCCCCACTTTTTATTGAATATGTAACTTTGGCCACTCACTGTACCCTCAGAACTCCATCTTATTGTGTGCTTATTGTATGACCTGAACCAAGGCTCAGAAATCAAGGTCAGTCTCATCTAAAGTAGACACAAATGGTCTCTTTGTCTTTTCCCTGTTCTCCCTCCCCTAGGGCTACATCTTTGATTCTTTGTTCTGAATGTGCCCCCCCAACCCTTCATAATCTCTTCTTGAATTTAAATGATAAATGCCAATTTATGACCCTCAAAAAAAAAAACTTTCATATAATACAGGTATTTTTGTACATAATAGTCACTATCATTATCTTTTATAGGATAGCCTCAACTCTCCAACTTTATCTAAAAGTATTCTCTTTCACCTACAATTTTTCTAGGTCATTTTGCCTAGATGGTTCCTTTTCTTCATCCTTTCCTTATATCATATACACCAGCATGTCTTATTTTACACACACTTACACACACACACACACACACACACACACACACACACACACTAGAATCTAACCTTCTCAAAGACAAGTACTTTGTTTTATTTCATCTATACATCTCTAATCACAATGATCAAACAAATGTTTGTTGATTTGAATTAAACATACTGCTTTTTAGAATCATGGCACAATCATAATTTAGAGCTGAAAGAGATGTTAAGAATATCCAATTCAAGAAGAGCAAAATAAGACCCAAAGAGTGATTAGTAAAAGGACACAGTAAATAAGTAGCTCAGCCAGAATTTGACGTCTTCTGACTCTAAAGCTACTACTCTATAATCTAGCCAACCTAATCTATCCTCCATCCCCCAAATATGCTTCTAAGCTTTTGATCAAGTCATCATACCTATTCGGTATTTTCTTTCCCTTTCCTGTCTATTAAATCCTTTGTTGTTATTCACTTGTTTTTCAGTTATGTTCAACTCTTCACGACCTAATTTGGAGTTTTCTAGGCAAGGATACTCCAGCTCATTTTACAGATGAGGACCTGAGGCAAATAGGGTTAAATGATTGCTCAGATTCACACAGTTAGCAAGTGTCTGAGCCAAGATTTGAACTCAAGAAAAAGTCTTTCTAACTCCAGACCCAGTACTCTATCTATCCATTGTGCCACTTAGCTTCCCTCTATTAAATCCTGCCCATCTTTTAAGATACAATTCAAAAGTCAACTTCTGTGACAATCCCAGAAATAAGGGATCCCTCTAATCTCCAAATTCTTCAACATTCCTTGTCAGGTTCATTCAGTGGTTAATTAGATTGCTTTGTGTAATTAGGCCTATGTGTATTGTGAAGACTATCCCCCATATATAACATAAAGATGTCATTGTATTGGTCAGAAGGAAGCAGAATAGAAATCTCTCTTCTCCCCCACCCTTCTAGGAAAAAAAAAACAAAAAAAAAAAACAAAAAAAAAAAAACTTTAATCCCATCAGAAGGGTGAAGCAAGAGTTTAAGGGCAGAGACTACTACTTTGTCTTCCTCAAGGAGAGGGATTACTGGGACAGAATTATATACTCTTATCTCTTACTAGCCTAAGTCTAAAACTATGGTTCACAACCCCATATAGGGATTCTTAACTGAATGTAAGGGTAGCAAAATTATGATTTGTATACCTATTTTAAGTACCTATATAGCTGGGGTCACATTAAAATTTTTCAGGCCAGAAGAGATTGTGAGTGGAAAAAGTTTAGGAATCCCTAGTCTAGGAGTTGTAAACCTCCCATACAAACTAACTTCTGAGTACATTATCAAAGGAAAGAAGAACCCCAAAACTCTAAGACTTGATTACAAAATATAAGTTCCACAATGAATACATGTAACAATTTACAAAGAAAACCCATTTATCCAAATGTAGCAAAACAGAAATCAGAAAAAGTATACATAAAAGAATATATATCAGTCACTGAGTGAAGTAGCTCCCCTATTGGGAGTAAAGTGACTTAATTCGACAAAGAGAAAGTCCTAGATCTCATCCAAAGAGAATTTCCCTGAAGTATAGTATTTTGGGGATTAGGACATGATAGAGATTGACAATTCCTCTCCATCAGCTGAAGTGGGGTTGACTTCTTCTATCTTGTCACTCAAAGATGAAAGCCAGAAGTTCCCAAAACCTGAAGAAACTTGGCATCTTAAAATTTGAAGTGAACTTAAAGACCATCTCACAAAGAACAGAAGAAACTCAAATTCTTCCATTCTTGCCAATTTTCCCATACCTCTCATGCAAGACAGATCATTCATCTCTAGAACAGAAAGGCCCGTAACAATGGGCTTTAGAACTGGGGGTTACATTCACATTTTAGATTTATCTTTCATTTTACATCCCATCCTCTTGCCTGGATAGAATTCCTAGAGGCCAAGAGCTATGTTTTGTAACTGTATGCATTTTCCCAAATGCCTTGTGCCCAGTAGGTATTTAACTAATCTTTGCTGTGAATGATGATGATATTACATGTATGCATGGCAGTAAAATGGCTCCTGGCAATGAAGAGATGGGGCTGCAGAGAGAGGGAAGAGGTGCTGCAATGTGGCTGTCATCTGATTTTAGGTCTACTTCTGTCACCCCATCCTCTACCAGAACCCCCCAAAGAACAAGGACATCTATACAAAAGGAGCAAAAAAAAAAAAAAAAAAAAAAAAAAAAAAAAAAAGAGACAGAAATGGAGCTAAGAGTCATTTCTTCCCTGTTGAATAGATAAGTTCTGCTAAGGGTGCAGTTTCTCAGATTCAGCATTTTCAAAGTCGGTGATTTACAATAATATAAAGTGGAATGACAGGAAATCGGTGAAGGAACAGAGGAAAATTTGAGTTTAAAGGAAGAGACATCTGTTGTAACCAGAAACAGCAGAGAGATACAAAGAAACAGTTGACATTGCAGATGCACTCTGAAGGACCCAAAGAGAGCCCCTAGAATACACACTCAAGTTTTCTGAACTACTTCTTATGAGTGAGCTCTTTAAATACACAGATATAGCCAAGAAGAAAAGAAAAGAATCTCTTCTATCACCCAGTATTTCATAAACAACAAATATTTAGGTTTTTAATGAGCCTTATACATTTTAAGCAGTGACAAGAGCTTTAAAATGTAATTTCAATACACAGTCAGCAGGGCATTCTTTAGGTCATATGTGAATAATTGCACAAGCTTCTATACTTTGTAAGAATTCAATTACAGATTCAGTGCTAAAGACCTTAGAAGCCATGTAATCCAAATCTCTCTTTTAGATAAGGAAACTGAACTAAATATTTAACAATTATTACCTCAAATGATCATCACAACAATCCTGAGAGGTAGATGCTATTATTATAGCTATTTTGCAGCTGAGTAAAACTGAGAAAGAGGTTACTCAGAATCACAGTAATAAGTATCTGACTCCAAATCTAGACTTTGATCCATTGCTCCACCTAAGCTTAGTGGAAAATAGGAAAGCATTGAAAGTTTTTGAATAGAAGTCACATAATAAGACCAAGTGGTAAAGATTACTCTGACAATGTTCTACAGAATGTACAGGTTTGGGGAAAGATTAAATTGAGGGAGAATGATTGGGATGGTCCAAACCATAGGAATAATAAGGGAGGGGGAAGAATGTAAACTCCTTTCAAAGAGGAATTGTTTGATTTTTTCCTACTAGTGCCCTACTTGTTAGGTGCTTGATAAATGTTTGATTAATGAATGGGTGAGTGAGAGACACAGGAGAAATTTTAGAAAAAACTATAATACTTGATAGAGATAATCAGAGATGACAATGAGTTTTCAAATCTGTGTTCCTTCAAGAATGGTGACATCATTAACAGAAATAGAGAAGTCAGAATGGAACTAAGACTTTGCGCTTATTGAATCTAAGAACCAAAACAAGAAGCTGAGGATCCTGAATTCTTTTAATTATAGGTGGATTTCATTTGAGTCAATTGACTATTCTATGTCCATCATTGAGATGGACATAATTGTTCTCATTTAATGATTAGGAAATTTGCTATAACTTTACAATCTTGGGTTTGTAAAACCCATACCTCAAAAATTATTTTTTCTAGGTACCAAAAGGTTTAATTTTGATCAATTGCTATGATTTGGACAATGGTGTCTGAGTTACGATCTCATAATCTATGAGACTCATGGTCTATTTAGACTAACTTTCCATTTCCATTAATTGGGGAACAGCAAGTTTTGAAAAAGTATCTGAGAACTCCAAGATGAAAACTTTTAGATCCATGCTAATAATTTTTTAAGGCATTTTCAAGAATACTCACTCATAGTTTTCATTTGATATTCAAAAACTGATGAATTTGGGTGTCAACCAAATATTGCAGATGCCCCTGCTGCTGCTATTGCCATGACTTTAATTACTCATGCCTATTATTCAAAACCCCCTAATTGAGCCATGGTCCCACTGCAAATGGGACTTAACTTGCTGTTTTACTGCTTGTTCAGGCACTGCAAATAAAAAATAACAGCAGTTGTAATTAACTCAAAACCAGCCACATAACCTGCCTTCTAGTCCGTGACGGGTAAAAGTTCAATTATAAAGTAAAGTTATTAACAGAGAAGGGCTTAGCCACACATCTGTCTGTCACACAACCAGAGAATGACAAAATCACCCCTTGCAACCTGAGTGGGGAAAGTGAGTATTTTATTTGGATGCCTTTAAAGACTAGAAAATCTCTTGCAAAATATTATGATTAATCATTTGCTAAGAAAGTTTAGGTAGAAGTGCTTCTTGCACGAGCTTTTTCCAAGTAGATAGAAGATAAAAAGTTAGAAACAGAAAAATTTCAAAGGAAGCAATTCAAGCTATCAACAAACATAATAAAATGATCCAAATAATTAATTAGAGAAATGCAAATTAAAGAAATTCCGTGGTTCCACTTTACATTCATCAAACCTGCAAAAATTACACACATCCATCTCTAAAAAATCATGTTAGAGGGAATGTGGGGAAACAAAACTCCAATATACTGTTAGTGGCACCATAAATTGCTCTAACATTTTGGAATTATATTCACCAAATCACTGAACTGTGTCTTAGTTTTTAATTCAATAATAACACTAAAAAAGCCTCTACCCAATAACATTAAAGAATACTTACAGCACTTTTTTATGGTGACAAAGACCTGGTTATTAAGGGGGTAACCATTTATTGGGGAATGACTGAAGAAATTATGATATGCTAATGTAATAGAATATTATTGTGCCATAAAAAATAAAATGGTTTCAGAAAAACCTGTATGAACTGATGCAGAGTAAACTGAGCAAACTATGAAAGCAATCTATATAATAATTTTTGTAAAGAAAAATAACTTTGAAAATTTGAGAATTCTGATTAATTCAATGAAGAACTACTATTAATAATACTAGTAATGAAGCATGCTACTCACCTTCTGCCAGGGATTTGATGGACCCAAGATATAAAATGAGATATACAATTTCAGATAAAACTAATGTGGGAATTTGTTTTGTTTCACTGTGCATCTTTGTTAAAAAGATGCTATGAAACATTATTAAAGTGTCAAGTTAAGAAGGAAGACGCTCATGGGACAAGGAAGAAAAATGAGAATTCATTCCAAGAATTTCTGAAAACCTCACACAAAAGAAGTGTTGAATTATAGTTATCATAAAAGTCTTCACTGTATTACACTCCTAAATCTGATGTCACATCTTGCGTAGGGAGTTAAGCCCAAGTAGGTTCTGAAAAGCCAAGCCATTGGGTTGCAAATATAAGAAATCTTACCACATTAAATATGCTATTTTTCATAGGACTAGTAATGATGGTGAGTGTCTGTTCTCCTAGCTAGGACCAATTTTATTATGTTCAAAAGGAATCCTCACCAAAGTTTTGGCTACTAGGTGAGGAAATTTTGGATCATAAATGTCATAAAACTGTCTACCAGAGCTTGAAAGTATTTTTTATTTACAAGGATAGATGTAAGAATTCATAGAGATAAAAGATCTTTGACATCCTAAAACATATAATAAGCCTTCAAAAAGTTGATTAGAATTGAGTTTGCTTCAGACATATGTGTTACATTTTAAATTTATCAATAATCCTCATGTTACTTGTTATTATGTAGACACAAAGTTGTAATTATATAGACTCTTTCTTTTTCAAATTACTCAAATAGTATGTGATATCATGATGAGGAGTTCTTGACAATCATGCATATCATCTATAACTGCTCATCCTATGCAATTCTTAATTCATGGCTTCTCAAAAGTTCACCACAAGATGGGTAGACATCTTCCTTATGTTCTTCCTTATTCCTTGCTGGATGTCTTCTTTATTTTCTCCTGACATTTCAAGGACAAAATAGAGTACCTTTTTATCATTCCTACATATTGCCATGTGACTATCTTCTCTTCCTAATGACAATAGATAGCATTTACATAGCCACTACTATATGCTAGGTACTGCATTTACAATTTTAAAGTACTTTACAATTATATCTCATTTGATCTCCACAACAACCCTGAGAGGAAGGTGTTATTATTATCCTCACTTCACAGATGAAGCAACTGAGGCAAACAGACATTAAAAGGATTGGCCAGGGTCACACAATTATGTCTAGAGCAAGATATGAACTCATGACTTTTTGGCTATATGCTTACCATTCTATATATTATGCCACTTAGCTGCCCCCATAAAGTGAGGATGGACCCTTGTATCTCTAAAGTATAGCTACAACATGATAGAACCTGAAATGAACGTTTCTTCCTCTCAGTTGTTTGACATGTATTAATAATTAATTATTGTATTAAAAGTATGATTTTTTTTTCCTTTTTAACTTCCTTATTCAGAAATCAACTAGTGTGGTAAATATATCTAAAAGATTTACCCAGCCAGGATAACTATGATCTAATCAAAGACAGTAAAAGAAATTCTAAGTTTGGGTTAATGGTTATAATCTTGCTCATCGTATTTATTCAGACAGATCTGAGGAAATATGGATTTTTTGATCAAAGAGATGATGTGAAAATTGATAAGTCTCTGAACAAGACTAAATGATACAAGTCATGTACCCCAAAGACTGTCATTTTAAAATAGCCCACTTCCCATTTTAATATTCATTCTCTCTTATTACTTGTTGACCAGAGTTTAATTAATTAATTAATGCTCCTGAGGGCCATCCATTTTTCAAAAGACTTTATAAACATCAAAGGTTTAACAGATTTGGTTTCTTTGACTACCAAGGGGCAATGAGCCTGTTTTTTGCAAACTGCTTTCCGGCCATATTCAATAAAACTGATTTTAATTTACCTAGAAACTGTCTCTCGAACTTTTTACAACATCATATATCATCTAAACCTTTGGAGTTGTTCTAAACCAAAAAGGGTCCATCTCAAGGCTAAAATGGATCCATCGAACCAGGCTTCATCCCAATATATAACCTCCCAATTGTCCTAAGTGATCCTAAAATCATTTTGAGTCTAGGGCCTAAATAAAGCAAATGAATAGGATATGATTTGTGACTATCTAAGTCATATTTACATATAAAGTTTCATACAAGAAAGGACTAGTTCTAAACCTTAAAGTTTCATTTTCTTAGACCTTTAAAAGCATGGTCTATATAAGGGAGTTCAATTGAAAACGTCCTTCTGTCACCCCATCCTCTACCAGAACCCCCGAAGAACAAGGACATCTATACAAAAGGAGCAAAAAAAAAAAAAAAAAATGAGATAGAAATGGAGATGAGAGTCATAAAAAGTCCATAAGCCCATTATTCTCACAGATGACAAAGAGATCACAGATCTCCTCTAACAGTGGTGCAAGAATAAAAACACAGGCTCCTCTGTCCAACAATTGAACTCATCAGTCTGCCTCTAACCCATCTTTCTGGATCAGTTTCACATTACTACCTCCTGTACACTACCAACTTACTTAATGCTGTTCCTCACATATATAATTGCATCTTCTACCTCCATGCCTTTGCAGAGGCTGTTTGTTCTCATTCTTGGAATAAGCTTCTTCTTATCTATACCTCTCGGAATAAACCACTATTTCCCTTTAAGACTTAACTCAAATACTATCTCCCATAAAAGACCTCATCTCTATGTATCTTCTGTGTAAATATCTATGTATATTGCATATATAACATATAGACACATGTAATGTATATTTATATATATATATATATATATATATATATATGTATATAATATGTGTACATGTTCTACTCACCTACCAAGAGTAAAATGTAACATCCTTAAGAAAAAGAACTGTTTCATTTTTGTATCTCTATGCCCTCCCCTTAATGTAGCACAATGTATAGCACATAGTAGCAATGGCATATATATTGAGTAAATGCTTGTTTAATTGAATTGAAAAGAGAGCAAGATAATGCAAAAAGAGTTGAGGGAAGAGAAGAATAGGTCGAGAATGACATAAAATAAGATAACAGATGTGCAAGAACTTTGATAAATGCTCATTCATAGAAATACAAGATATCACATTCTGAAAGCTAAAGACAAGACAGTATCTCCTAAGGAGAAAAAGTTTACAAATCCATTTATTGTGAAAGATAACCATAAGTTAAGATGTCATGTCTTTATGACAATGTATAGTGTATTAAAATATTTCAACCTCTTCACAGTATGGCTCTATTCTCAGCCTTATCACATTAGTCCCCTTCATATATTCAACATTCCAGCCAAACTATATCACTGGCTATTCTCCACTTCATCCATCAACAGGTATCTATATGAGCTATCCCTCAGACTAAGAATAAATCACTTCCTGTTGAAATCCTTCTCTTCCTTTTAAACCCAGCTCAAGTTGTATCTCTTTCTGTACTACCTCTGGTTCCAATCCCCTTTTTTTCTGTATCACATTTTTTTTCCTTTTTCCCCCAAAGCATTTGATCTTGCATATAAATCTTCTATCCCTCCATTAGATGGCAAACTCCTAGAAGGCATCTTTTTACTCAGTTTAGCACAGTGCTCTGGACACATAAGGTCCTTCATAGTATTTGTTTAGTTAAATTGGATTGTACTCTGATAGTAGACTAATGAAGGCAAAACATATTTGAGCAAACTAACAAATGATTAATAACAAAAATGTAAATAGGATGTTAATGTAGTAATAACATAGCCCAAGTTCAACCTTCAGGTTGAGGAAATGGAGGAAAATACTTGTCTATGGTTGCAGTCTCTCATCCGTTCATTCAACAATTATTTATGGAACACTTCATCTTCATTTTGCTGCCTCTTTTGTCATTATGTCTTCAGCAGTTTATAGCAGAAGGCCAATGTGAACTGATTCACTCGCTCCAACAAAATAAGCCTTGGTATGAATTAAGAAATAGGCTTTGCTTGAATGCCTTAGCTTTCCATTTCTCCCTAGAGTCAATGTTACATTGTTACACTTTAGGCTGCTCTTTGGGGATTTGAAGCAAAGTGGGAGAATCTCATATTTATTTGACCACAGGTAAATTCACAAGAAGTGGCAGTATATCAGTACTTCTGAAATGTCTAAATAGATATAAAGATGGTCTTTCCAGTACATAAATAGGATTGTATTTGGAGGCAGAAGACCCACATCCAAATACCACTTTTGCCATGCCCTAGCTGAATGTCATAGAATCAGAAATCTAGAACTAGAATGGAACTCAAGGGCCATTTATTCTAACTCTTTCACTTTACAAATGAACAAATTGAGTCATAGAGAGAGTAAATGACTTGCCCAACGTGATGGAGGTAGTTATTGTTCTTTTACAGTTGTAGTAATCCTGTCTAACTCTTAATGATCCCATATGTGCTTTTCTTGGTAAAGATACTGATTTGCCATTCTCCAGCTCATTTTACAGAGGAGGAAATGAAGCAACCAGTTTTAAGTGACTTGCCCAGGAACACACAGCTAGTAAGTATCTAATATCAGATATTCCTGACTCCAAGCTCAATATTCTGTCTACTGTGCCACCCACCTGTCCCAATGACAGAGATAGTAGGTAGTAAAGCTGGTCCTTTGACTACAGACCCAGAGCTCTTTCCACAAGGATCCCCTGGGAAGATCAGTTATCTTGTTTAGTGTAGCTTTCTTATGTATAAAGTGTTTGGACTAGATGATCTCAAAGTTCCCTAAATCTTAGATCTAGGGATGCTGTAGATAAAATGTTGGACTTTAAATCAGGAAAATTCAAATTCAAATCAAGCCCTGGACATTTACTAGACATATGACTAAGGGCAGAATCTTTGTGAACCTCAATTTCCTCAAATAAAAGGGGAAGCATAATAGTACCTACCTCATAGGATCCCTAAGGATCATTTGAGAAAACATTTTTAAAGTGCTTTGAAAGCCTTAAAGTACTGTTTGTATGCTAGCTATTGTTCCTAGAGAAATGTGGATAAAATGGTCCAGAACAAGATAGCCAGGGGGACCGTGACCAGCATTAGTGGAGAATGTGCCCATACTGGTGACATAAGGGATCATCATAGCAGATCCTAAATAAGAGTGTGTTTCTAATTTGACTATTATTCTCCATCACAGAGGAATACCCCTGAAGTCAAGACTTTTTAATGGGTTTAAAAAGACAATGGATGAAAGATACTCTTTTTCTTTTCCCTTCCCTATCACTCAGGAGCGCTTCTGTGCCTTCCACATGTAGTAAGCCTTCTGGACCAGGAACAGAAACCTCTGAAGAGCCATGAATGCTGCTCTATAAATCAAGGACAGGAGAGGCCCACTGGCTTGCCATCATGGCAGTCCTGTAATGATCTATTGTTGCTATTTTCTGTCAGGCAGCCCAAGAAGAAGGGGAACAGGGGAAAGTTGTTTAATTAAAGACTTTCAGTTCCTTATTTCCCAGGCAGAATGGGCCTGGAGAGTGTCACTACAGTAAAGTAAATAATGAAGATGCTTGTTCTTTTATACATCCCGGTCAAGGAAGTTGTGCTTTTTAACTTGTTAAGCCTCTAAGCCAGGCAATTCAGCATTTCTCTTTAGGCCAGGAGACCGACCAAGAATGCTGCTGCTAAAATTTGATTTAGGGGAAGCAAAGAGGGAAGGTATGCCAAGAAGCAAAGCTGTGTAATGGAATAAGCAAACTAGGCCCACAATGGTCCTCTCAAAATGTATAACCTTTAGTTCAGCTGTTCCCAAGTTTAGCTTTGCATTTTAGAGGATTAAAGATACCATTTTCAAGGATTTTTACTTCTCTACCAGCTTGTCCCTGCTGGCACTGGTTGTGAGGTAAGTTAAAATTATAGCATTAAAGCATCCTCTTAGAGATGATCATGTCTAGAGTTTCCTTCAAGTCCTGCTTGCTTTCTTTTCTAGATTTTTTTAAACCAATTCAGATCACTCCTTTAAGTAAAATGCTATCAATTCTTGAAATCAGAATGGTATTATTGATGGAACCATGAACTGGCCCAGACATTCTGTAAAGTAATTTGAATTATGCCCCTAAAAACTATTAAACTCAGTTTACCTTCTGAATCAGCAATACCATTGCTACCCCTATACTCCCCAAAGATGAAAGAATAAGCAAAAGGACCCACAAGAATGAAAGCATTTACAGCAACTCTGCAGTGGGGCAAAGCATTGAAAATCAAAGGGTATCCATTAATTGAGGAATGACTGAATGAGTTATGATACATGAAGGTGATGGAATTCCATACTGCTATAAGAAATGATAAAATGTGAGGTTTCAGAGAAACTTGGGAAGACTTACTAACATGAACCGATAGAAAGGGAAGTTAGCTAAATCAGAAAAGTTTTTTATGACAAAAATCATATTGTAAAGATAAACTCACTATGAAATACTTAGGAACTCTGATCAACTTGATGACTAACTACAATTCCAAAGGATTCTTTACCCATCTTCAGAGAGACAGCAGATAAACTCAGAGTATATGTAGTATAATAAATATATTTTAAATACATACACAAATATATATGAAATGACTGCCAACACAGAAATTTGTTTTGCTTAGCTTATCTATATATGTTTGTAACAGATTTTATTTTCCAAGGTTTCTCAGTGAGGGGGAAGGAAATATGGGAAGGAGAGAATATGGACACGAAAATAAAATATAATTGAATTTAAATAAATAAAATTCCTATAAACAAGCAAAAAAGAATCCAGAGCATTAGCCAATAGAAGTGTTCGTTTTATCTGCTATAGCTGTGACATGTCCTGATAAGTAATTATTCTCTTGGACATTTGACATTAAACCTTAGAATTAAGAAAGACCCAGAAGATCTCTATTTATTATTTAAAGTGCTCCATTTTACAGATGGGGAAACAGAAGACCAAAGAACTGAAGTTACTTAAGACAAAGGATATATAACTGAAAGGAACTTTACAGATCATCTAATTCTGCCTCTTATACCTACTTGCTTAGTAACCAAGTGATAAGGTTTTCAATATTAGTTGTGGTTAGCAAAGAAATTAATAAAAAATTAATCCCTGAGACAGGCAGGGAGAAGACTAGGCTAGATATCACTTTAACTCTATGGTCCCACCCACTGGGGAGGTCCTCCATTCAAAAATCCAAATGGTTTCAAAGCCCTGAGACCCACCCTCTATAAGGCTTTTGAGCAGCCTTACCTTGCTATGCTCTGTCAGAAATCTCAGTCATGTCTCTGAGCTTAAGTTTTCCCTATAAAATCTACTTATGGGCCATCCCATGGATGCTGCCTTCCTTTGGATTAATCTACCATAGCACTTTGCTTAGTGGTATCTTTCCCCTTTCCCCTTTCCCTTTTCCCATGCCACATGGTATCTCTCCTAACTTCACTATGTTTCTCAACCCCACTTATATTTATAGTTAACTCTTTTAGGGTGCTAAATCCCTTTCAGGATTTAGCCTGCAAACTAAGTGCATGCCCCAACTTCATGGGGTATTCTCTTTCTCCTGGGAAATTGTGAATTCTCCCGAGGGACCTGTCTTTCATATGCTCTCCCACTCTACATCATATTTACCATTCCTGTTGTTTATTATATCCCTTCATTTTGTCTCTAACTAATTCCCCTAAATAAATCTTCCTTTTGTCAAAGAGAATGGCTATTGTGAATTCTTCACATGACTGAACCCCAATGTTTGGTGCCTACCATCAACTGATGTCTACGCTACCCACATCATTTCAGTTGTCAAACCACATCTCAAGGGCACATCCCTCAGGTCTATGGGGCTTAAATTTGTTCATATGTAAATATTTATACTACTTATGCCACAGGACTTTAGTTAGAAAAACTACATGAAAGTTTTTTTTGTTTTGTTTTGTTTTCTTTTTTTTACTATGCAAATATGAGTTAATATTTTTAGTCCAGTTCCCTCATTTTAATTGTTTTATTGATTTGGAAGTTCTGGAGTTTATAAATCCAGTTCCCTCATTTGTAAGTTCTAGAGTTACAAATATCATCTTCCTTAATTATTTCTTTGTTTTAAAAGGGTATTTTTCAATAAAACCAAGAAAAGAAACTACTTGGAAAAGGACTTTCAGATTTGAAATGAACTGCTGAGAATACTGGAAAGCAATCCTCCCAAATTAGGTTCTGAACAATGTTTTATATTACATACCACAACAAACCAAAAAGCATATTAGATTGTAAAAAGTCTCACCAAAAAGGGAGGGGAGTGAACGGGGATAAACTGAGGGAAGACCTCTCATGGGAATGTAGCTTTGAACTATGCCCTAATTGTAATTTGAGACTTTGCAATGATAAGTTTAGTTAAAAAGCTAAAAAGGTGTTTGATTGTCTTGGATGAACATTTCTTCTCCTGTTTCCTATGTAACTTGCTATCTCTTAATGAGCATTTAAGTACTTCTTTTAAAGGACATGATGAAGTTGGGAATTCAATTAACAGAATTCTCTCATCCAAGAATATTTACTAATATAAGCAGTTATCTAGGGAAATTTGAGTTATTCTTTTGTTTCTGGGATAGATTTCCAAATTTAGAGTGTAAGCCTAGACTTCCCCAGACAATGGGAGAAAAGGTCAGAAGGGGATGGGAGCTTCCATGTTTAGGTCTATTTAATCTTGTGTTTTGCAATTTGTACTTTACATTCCTCTACTGAGACCTTGTCCTTTAGGAGTTGCCCTTTCTCTTGAGATTGTAATATGTCTTATTTTTTCATTTTATTTTATTTTATTTTTTTTTGCTTTATATCTCAAAAGTCTCTGATTTTAAATTTGGGTAAGGGTCATTGTCCCTTTTGGGAGCTCAGAGGGATATTTCCTGATTGTGAGGGGCCTCTCATATACTGAAACCTTGGCCAGGTGCCCTTCCAAGAGTTCTCTAGTGGTCCTTGGACTGGGCTTGGGAACTCCCATTCTGATTTGGTAAACTTCCAAAGAAAGACACTCAGAGAAAGCAAAAACAGATGTGGACTAACAAAGAAAGAGGTTTAATTCAGCCCAGGAGACAAACCAACTGAGAAAAGTCTGAAATCAGTCAGGTAAGTGTACAATTCAGGTAGGGCAAGCAGCTGGTACAGGAAAGATAAACTTCAGGCCTGTAAGATGACTTTCCCTTTCCCAAGAAGTGGTGTGACTGGGTACCACCTGGGTGACTGGGATTGGAATTGGGAGAAGGTTCCTATTTCCCTTTGAAAACTCTAAGCGGTTGGAGTCTATAACCATTTCCCCATTTCCTTTGATAAGATCGAGTGAGTCCTACATAAAGAGGATAAGATATTATGAACCTTGGAAAGGAACAATCTAGTTGGATCTAAAAACCTATCTAGTGTCCCAGGAAGATAGCCCTTTAGGAAAAATTGGGATGAAGTACCAAAATATAAAGAGATTAAATACTGTTGTTTTATTTGGGCATGTGCCTCTGCTGGAGGAGGTCTGGGTATAAATTCAAAGGAGCCAGCAGACCAATTTCTATGGCTTCTGCTCCAGAACTCCCCTCCTTGCACCCATCCCAAGGTGAGGCCGGGAGTTTCATTTATAAAAGCAGTGTGTGTGTGTGTGTGTGTGTGTGTGTGTGTGTGTGTGTGTCCCTTCCAGCTTGTGTGCTTGTGTTTTGTCTTCTGTGTTTCAGTCAGCTGAATTACAAAAAAAAAGATCTGGCTATTTGGGATTTTAAAAGGTTTGTCTTGTACATAATTGGACTTATGCAAATAGCTTTTAGCTAGAAAGAAGAAAGATTAGTTTTAAGATAGGGAAAGTTTTTAACCACCACATCCAAAAAAACAAAAAAACAACAACAAAAAAAACAAAACACTTAACATTTCTGTGGATCTAAAACGGGCCAGTCTGAGTCTGGAGAAAATATTTTAGCAGATTCTGAGGTTTCTGGCTAAGTTTTTAAGTTGCGTGATACTATCAGTCAGCTAACTTGAGTTGATTTATTGTATTTTTATCTGGGATTTGTGCTGGCACCCCAACTTCTTTGACATGGACCCCTGGCATTTCTAGCATGGAGAATGGACTAGACACTGGTCAGCTCTGCAGTCAGACACCTGGATCCAAATTTCTCCAATTCCCTCTCCCAGGGTCCTAAAAAGTCTACCAATTTCTTAAAGCCCTGTAGACAGACGTGAAAGGGCAGTTTTCTCCTACCTTAAATTTTGGGGCTATGTATTTTTAAGTTGGAATTCTGATTCTGAAATTTTATGAGATAATTATTATTAATTAGTACCTGCTAAAATTGTGAACTTGTTTATTTTAGTATGAGATTTTTAAAATATGTGTGCATTGAAACCGAAGTATTACTACTAGAAATTTAAATCTGTATTTGATTTGATTTTAACTTAAAAAAATTTAGTTCTCTGGTAACTTGAAGTCACATGTTTGTATCTTCTAATTAGATGAAATATATTTAAGCTACTATATTGCTTGCTAAATTGTACATTGGGCAATTTGTAAATATTGTATGAGCTGTGCTCATTTAATCAGCCCTGTTGGATATATGGTATAATTTTAGTCCAAATTGTGAAATTTGGTCCAAAGTTATTTAGATATTAACTATATTCTAAATCTAAAGGTTTGTCTTACTTTCTCCTTTTAATAAAGTATAAGCAAGAAAATTTGGCATGTAGGGATATGTGTAATTGCAAAACAAATTGTATTGGAAAAGCATATAATATGTCTAAAGATAAATAAGAAGCTATTGAGGAGGTGTCCCTCTAGAGAGAGGAAGCTTAGTTTGAAAGTATTCAAGTTTAATGAAATGACACCAGTGGAGAATGTCAGATATAGTGGATGGATAAAAGCTTTTCCCTGGGCTCTGCTGCTTTAAGAGGAGTTAGTGGAATAAAATTGGAACAAATTGTACCTAAGTATGCATTGATAGAGACTATTAATTCTGATAAAGGAACATATTTTACTTCTAAGGTTTTAGAAGAAATAATGGGGAGGGATTGCAATTGAATCTGCCCTCATCAAGGAAAGTGGAAAGAATGAATCAGATTCTTAAGAAATAGATTATTAAATTGATGTTAAAGACTAAATTGCCTTGGACTAAATTTTTGCCTATTGTTTTGTTAAAAAAAATTAGAATTGTTCCCCAAAGTGATCTGGGATTTTTCCCATATGAGAATATGGTTTGTTTTATTTGGAAGGAGAAAGAGAAAGACCCTCTTTTGAAACAAAGGATAAATTTTTAGGAAATTATATACTGACAGTGTCCTCATTCCTTTTAGCCTTAGGAAGCAAGCATTGCTGACCAAGACAACACCTTTGGAGTTTACAATTCCAGGAAATTGGGTGCTCACTAATCCTGGAAGAAGCAGAGTGTGAAGGACCTTACAGATGACTGAGATCACAGTCTGAAGGCTGAGAACACTAGGACTAAAGGACCTGTGGAAAAATCTCAAGAATGGATTGTTGAAAACAATTTATAACCTCTAAAATTGACTTTGCAATTAGGAATGTTTTGGTGGGAGAAGAGATTAATTGAGTTTAAAGTAATTTTAACAATATTGGTGGTGTACCTTTTATTTATCTTTTCCAGAAAAGTTTATAAATGCTCCTCAATTGGAGGAAGTTGAAATAATATTTTTATTAAGGATGAAGAAATTATTAATGTTAATTCTGATAGGGTTCTTTGATGTGATATTAAGACAATATATTATATATCTATGTACAGTTTTATTGGTTGTATTAAGTTATCTTAAAGCTGTTCCCATTGTTTAGGGAGATTCTGAGAACAGTAGTCTTTTTCTTTGTCCCTTTGAATATGGTTAATATCTGAACATGTTTTGAAGTAGATTGGTTATTGAGCATCTTAAAGTGTAATTTAAAACCTAAATATTTATATATGAAGATAAGCTGTAAAATTTCCAGGATGAATCTCTTTTTGTTATCAATGTAAGTAGATATGGTCAATACTTGTTTAGGATATGTGATCCTTGAGAGCTAAATTCACCTGAGGCTTTGATTCATGAGATTTGATATTTGAAAGAAAATCTTTTGATACTATAGCTGATTTTATTATTTGGAGTTTTGAATTCAGGTATGATTGTCTGATGGATCATCAAGCCAATATTAAACCATCTGAAAGGAATATTCCACAAGTTACTCAGAGGAATGTGATCCTGAATTGTTAGTAGGTGAACCTTAGTGCCTGGGCAAGAGTTGGTTGGCCAATCTTGGCCTCTGCTTAAGGTGGAATCCTTCTGACTCAGTTTCCCAGTGGTATTACTTTGAATAAAAACCCACCTGATTATTTCTGAATCTGGCTACAAGGCAGAATTGTTATTGCATGTAACTAACTAAGCATGCTTTATCCTGTCATGTATGTTCTCTCAGACTGAGGCCTGAAGGATCAGTTTTTATGCTATTATAATCATGTCCCTGATTTTTCTCTTATAGCAAATTTATATAATCAGAGCAAGTATTCAACAGAAGATATGAGAACAATTTAAGTGTGTAAGATGGTGCAGTTTTACCTAAAAAATGTGGTCATTATATCCTAAATAAGTAGGTAAGTATTTGGCCTAGTCATCTATCTGTTGCTAGATATATTTGTCTCTTTCTTTTAGCATTTCTGTTGTTGTTGACTTTACTATTAGACATCTTTGTTTGTGAAAAGTTATATACTCTAATTACTGAGGGCATAAATTGTTGGAGTAATAGGTGGCCCCAGATGGGATTTGGGGGTGCAGAACCCCAATTTGCATACAGAATAGGCTCATTAGGCTCCAAAACATGATCAGAATAATTACTAACCAGACAACAAAAGCATTTTATCTCGTTAGCAGACCAGACCACTCAGACTAGAGAAGTAATACTTTATCGTAGATTGGTATTAAACTACTTGTTGGCTGAAGACGGTAGAGTTTGTGGAAAATTATATTTTTTGCTGTGTGAAAATTGATAATAATGGACAGGCAGTGAAGGAAATTGTCAAACAGATGAGAAAATTGGCAATTGTCTCATTCCAGCCCTGGTGCTCACTTATGTGATTTATAGTGTGGTGTTTGTCACCAAATGATAGCAGACACTGGGAGTTGGGGTTTGGTCATGTGAGAAGTTCGTGATGGCCATTATCTTTGGGAAAAGGTAGATTTGTATGGGGGAATGGGTTACAGAAAAGATGAGGGGATGAGTTAGATACCAGGAATGGTAAATATAGAGTTGGGAGAACAAATGAAAAACAAGTTCCTCGATGGAACTTACAATTTCCCAGTACAACCATGAGGTTGAAGGGAGTTAGCACCCTAAAAGAATTAACTGTAAGGAGAAGTGGGGTTGGGAAGCATGGTAGAGGTAGGGGAAATATCATGTGACATGGAGGAAGGGAAAAGATACAAGGCAGAGTGCTGTGATGGGCTGACCCAAAGGAGCACAGCGGCCATGAGATGGATGGTCCACAAGTAGGTTTCATAGGGAAAATTTAACCTCAAGGACATGACATGGATTTCCACAGAGGAAAGATTGAACAACCTGAAGAAGAGGTCCAGTTAGATTTGGACCTTTAGAAAGTGGGACCAAGGAATTAAAATGAAAATAGGTTCTTTGGTTCTTGACGAGGATAGAACCCAGTAGAGAAAAAGGACAAATCAGACCCAGAGGGATTGGAGACTGAGAACAAAATTATTGAGGAAATGTATCAAGAATGGTGTGAGAGATCTTCAAAGGTTAATTAATAAAGAGGAGGGACTAAATGAGATAAACTGTGTGAAGACCTCTCACAGGACCTTGAACTATGTCCTAATTATGATTGGAAACTTTGCAATAACAAATTGAGCTACAGCTAAAAGCTGTATTCAATTGTCTTGGATGAACATTTTCCTTCCTGTTTCCTCTCCACCTCTTAATAAGCATTTAAGTACTTCTTTTAAAGATGATGATGGCTTTGATAATTCAGGTAACAGAATTCTCTAATCCAAGAATTTCTGCTTCTATAGCAGTTCTCTAGGGAAATTTGAATTATTCTTTTGTTTCTGGGATAGATTTCTGCATTTAGAGTGTAAGCTTGGACTCCCCCAGACAATGGGAGAAAAGGTCTGGATGGGGGGAGGGGGGAGGAAGGGGCCATCTGCATTTAGAATCTACCTCATCTTATGTTTTGCATTTTGTGCTTTGCACTTCTCTACTGACACCTTATCTGTTGAGAATTGCCCTTTTTCTAGAGATTGTAATAAATCCTTTTTTTCTTTTTTTGCTTTTTACCTCAAGAATCTCTGATTTTTAATATGAATAAGAGTTATGTCCCACATAGAAGGAAGAAAGGAAAGAGAAAAAGAAAGGAGAAGAGGGGACAGAGAGAAGAAAGGAGATACTGAGAGAGGAGAGACAGAGAGAAAGGAGAGAAAGTCAACAGATACTTTCCACAACTAGAGTTATACAAAGAATTGTTTAAAAATCAGGGATAGAGGAGAGGGCAAGAAATAAAACAGGCCATTTGAATCACAGGCATTTGAAAGGCTTTTGCCCATAACGGTAACATCTACCTCTCTGCACTGTTGTGAAGATCAAACTAGATAATAATTATAAAGTGTCTAACATAGTACATGGCACATAGTAAGTGCTATATAAATGTTAGCTGATATTATTATGAGAAGGGAAACTATTGACTGAGAAAGTATGTGCATCACATATCTCTGATATCTTTTATCAATGTCCTTCTTAAAATGAGATGACCAGAACTGAACAATATCCCAGATGTGATCTGACCTGAGCTGAGTCTATCTTTATTCCTGGAAGTTTGTCTTTCTTAATAAAGCCCAGGGATTCTCTTTGCCTTTGCTGAAATAAAGCACATGTCTCCTAGCCCTAGAAATATGGAGAGAGTCTGCTGCCCGTAAACACAGCTGTCTTCCCTAAATAAGCTAGCAGTCAGCAGGAGCCATTCAAAAGCTGAAGCTCATTCAGAAGAATGAGCAAGATAACCCCAAATGGCCCTCGTATGATCACTGTTTGGAATGGATCAAACTGGAAGTGTACATCTAGGTACAAGCTAGAACCTGTTGGAACACCTAGTTTCTTGGACCCTTGATCACCCTCAGACCTAGGTTTCCTACTTAATATCTCAGATGGCAATGCCTCTGAACTGGTGATAGGTATTCAAATAACTAAAGGTATTGCCTGTAACAACTAACTTTTTGCTTCTGTCATCTTCCTACAAGATATATATTCTCTACAGATGGTGTCTCTCTCTCAACAATTAGTCATTTTTCTGCATTGTGCTCCCTCTGCCTGAGACTGAGATTCTCAGACACATAGCTATGCCTCATAGCTCAGAGGGAGAACATAGCAATTTCCTAGAAACCCTAAGGCTACCCAGCCTTGGGAGTGCCACAAATAATACTGGCTGTCAAAGAACAGTCTGATGGAATTGGAGAATGGTTGGGTAAATTATGGTACATGAAGGTTATGGAATATTATTGCTCTGTAAGAATTGACCAACAAGATGAATTCAGAAAGGCTTGGAGAGACTTGCATGAACTGATGCTGAGTGAAATGAGCAGAACCAGAAGATCGCTGTAAACTTCAACAACAATACTGTATGAAGAAGTATTCTGATGGAAGTGGATATCTTCAACATAAAGAAGATCCAATTCACTTCCAGCTGATCAATGATGGACAGAAACAACTACACCCAGAGAAGGAACACTGGGAAGTGAATGTAAAATATTAACACTACTGTCTTTCTACCCAGGTTACTTATACCTTCGGAATCCAATACTTAACGTGCAACAAGAAAATTGGATTTACACACATATATTGTATCTAGGTTATACTGTAACACATGTAAAATGTGTGGGATTGCCTGTCATGTAGGGGAGGGAGTAGAGGGAGGGAGGGGAAAATTTGGAAAAATGAATACAAGGGATAATGTTATAAAAAATTACTCATGCATATATACTGTCAAAAATGTATAATTATAAAATTAATATATAAAAAAAAGAACAGTCTGATGATCAGTAAGCCATGGGAGCTGCTACACCTTTAATCAATATTCTTCAAGAAGCCATAGAATTCAGTAATGGGTGCAGTTGCACCCATACCACTCTTCTATTGTACCTCTAAGCCATAAAATTAGTGTATCAGTGACTTGAACCTGACCTTGGTTTCTCTTTCCCATAAAATTATCTTCTTGATTCTGGCTCTTTGCTAAAGCCCCCCTTCAATTGTATTTATAATTATAATAAACTTTGCCCTTTGATTTGATAATGGGTCCAAGCCTGAAAATTCTCTTGAGATACCTTGAGACACTAGTCTGGAACCATAATCTTTTAGGGTTTCCTTTTAAATTTCAACAGGCCATGGGAATAGAGAATAAACATTTATTATACATTTATTGTGCACCAAGCTCTGTGCTAAGTCTTTCAGATACAAAGAAAAGCAAAAACATAATTCCTGACTTCAAGGCATTCACATTCTAATGGAGGAGAGAACATTAAAAAAATACAGTTACCTCTTTTGTATTTCAACTTTTCCCATCTTGGTTTTGATATTTCATGGCTTGGCACAAAAAAATTAAATGGAAATTTTGGAGGAGTTTTGAAGAAGCAGATATGAGATTAGATTCAGGGCACCAAAATGATGAGATTAGGGTTCTTGGTGGTCAGGAAGTTAAATGATATTAGTGGCAGGTTTGGGGTTCAGGTAACCAAATAAAGAGGTTTGGCTCCCTTAAATCCCCTTAGGATTTGGTACAAGGTAGGGAGTTGTGAGAACCCCCTTCTGGCAGTACAGAGGACCTTCATAAAGGATTTTACAAACCTGAAAAGTTAGACTGATAAAAATAAGTTTATTATTGGCATTGGAAAGTCAGCCTTTGCTGTGCATGAATAGAAAGACTGAATTCCTTAGTGGCAAGGTCCTGATAGAGAAGTAAAGTTTCTAGTAGAGAAATCCCAACAGAGAGATATAAAGTCTTAGGTGAGGGAGATAAAGAGAGGGTAACACTGAAAGAGAATATCATTTCAACAGGCAGAGATTGCTGCTATGAGAGGGAGGGCATATTAGGTCCTCTGCAAGAATTGAGCACCAACTTGACTCTTTTCATCTACAAACTTGGGGAAGTTCTTAAAGAGGCTGGTACAGCTTGAGCTGAATTGAATAGAAAATCTTAGAATTGAATGGGTGTCTCTTCAATTCAATAGGGTTGGAATTCTCCAGCTGAGGACTCAACCAGCCCCACCTAAATAACATAATGAAATTGTCCTCGGGTGAGGTTTTTATAGAGACAGGATTCAAGGAGACTTTCTCCTTGAAGGATTTTTAGAGAGTTTCAGGGTTCTGGTCAACAGCAGACAACAAAAAAGCCAGCAGATGACATAGAGCCTATGATCAAATATTTAATGCAAATTTTGCAATAAGATAAATACAACATAAAAGAAAAATAATCAATCCAGACTTCTCTGATTACAAAAGGAGGATCAAAAAATTTATATGGATTTTCCAGATCATATGTACCTTGCCTCAACCTCCAAAATGTGAAAGGGATAACGTGTACATACAAAAGGTCCTAAAGAGGTTAAAAGAGGGAAAGAGCCCAAATGTTAAAAGCTATTTCTAGCAATTCTTTTCATGGTGGTAAAGAATTGAAGACTAAGAGGTTGCCTTTCAATTGGAGAATATCTGAATAAATTATGCCATATACATGTATGTAGTACTATAAAAAATGAAGAGAATGATTTCAGAGCATCCTGGAAAGATTTGCATGAGCTTATTCAAAGCAAAGTGAGCAGAACCAGAGAAATATTTTATATAATAACAAAATATTCTGTAAACAAACAATTCTGAAAAACCTGGGATCTTTGATCAACACAATGACTAAGCATAATTCCAGAGGACTTATGAGGAAACCTATGATATGCCTCCAGATAGAGAGATGAAAAACATTTGTTTTTCTTAATTGAAACAGGTATTATTTTTCTTGGCTTCTCAATGAGTGGGGAGGGGAAGGTAAGCAGGAAAGAATTTGATACTGAAAATAAAATTAAAGTGTACATGCATACCACATACAGTATATGGGAGATAAATCAATATTCTTAATGGCCAAGTTTGACCTCAGAAGCAATGAGAAAATGCTCCTATCTCCTTATATAGTTTATACTTATTTATATGTACACATTATTTCAGTCCAATAGAGTATTAACTGCTTAAGGCCAGGAACTATTTCATTTTGGTGTTTGTGATACACATAGTAAACACTTAATAAGTACATGTTGAATTAAATGGAATCACAACATGGGGAAGAATTTCAAAAGTCCTCTAATCCAAACTGTCACAAAATAAATCCCTCAGATAATATCTTTGTTCAGTTGTTATCCAACATCCAACAGATGATCCCTAGTTTGAAAAAATTCACTTCTTCCTGAGAAGTACCTCCATTCTGCTTTGGAACATCCAAACTATTAGAAAGACTGACCTTATATTAAGGTTCCTTATTTTTGCTTTCTGTTATAACAAAGTTGTATCAAGGTAGTCTGCCTCCTGTAACCTCTGCTCATTGCTTTTAGTGTGAGCTCTCTGGACCTAAGCAGACAAAGTCTGATCCTTTTTTCACTTGCCAGTTCTTCAAACACTTAAAGTCAGCAAACATCTAGTCCCCTCAGTTTTCTATTCGCCCTGATAAACATGTTCACTTTCTTCCACAGAGCCATATTACTGTTTATCTTGACTTTTGTCTTTTTTCTAATTAATTTTTATAATTATAACATTTTCTTTGACAGTACATATGCATAGGTAAAAAAAAATTTTTACATTATCCCTTGTACTCTCTTCTGTTCTGAGTTTTTCCCCTCCTTCCCTCCACCTCCTCCCCTAGATGGCAGGCATTCCCATACATATTAAATATCTTATAATATATCCTAGGTACAATATATATGTGCAGAACCGAATTTTGTTGTTGTTGTTGAAAAGGAAGGATTGTATTCGGAATGTAAAAATAATCTGGGAAGAGAAACAAAACAAAACAAAACAAAACAAATAAAAACCAATGCTCACAGTTTACACTCATTTCCCAGTGTTCCTTTTCTGGATGTAGCTGATTCTGTCCATCATTGATCAATTGGAATTGGATTAGCTCTTCTCTATGTTGAAGATATCCACTTCCATCAGAATACATTCTCATACAGTATCATTGTTGAAGTGTATAATGATCCCCTAGTTCTGCTCGTTTCACTCAGCATCACTTGATGTAAGTCTCTCCAAGCCTGTCTGTATTCCTCCTGTTGGTCATTTCTTACGGAACAATAATATTCCATAACATTCATATACCAATTTACCCAACCATTCTCCAATTGATGGACATCCATTCATTTTCCAGTTTCTAGCCACTATGAAAAGGGCTGCCACAAACATTTTGGCACATACAGGTCCCTTTCCCTTCTTTAGTATTTCCTTGGGATATAATCCCAGTAGTAGTATAGCTGGGTCAAAGGGTATGCACATCTTGATAACTTTTTGGGAATAATTCCAGATTGCTCTCCAGAATGGTTGGATTCTTTCACAACTCCACCAACAATGTATTAGTGTCCCAGTTTTCCCACAGCCCCTCCAACATTCATTGTTATTTGTTCCTGTTATCTTAGCCAATCTGACAGGTGTGTAATGATATCTCAGAGTTGTCTTAATTTGCATTTCTCTGATCAATAGTGATTTGGAACACTCTTTCATATGAGAGGAAATAGTTTTAATTTCATCATCTGAAAATTGTCTGTTCATATCCTTTGACCATTTATCAATTGGAGAATGGCTTGATTTCTTATAAATTAAAGTCAATTCTCTGTATATTTTGGAGATGAGGCCTTTATCAGAACCTTTAACTGTAAAAATGTTTTCCCAATTTGTTACTTCCCTTCTAATCTTGTTTGCATTAGTATTGTTTGTACAAAAAAATTTTAATTTGGTCAAATTTTCCATCAATTTTCCAATCAAAATTTTCTATTTTGTGATCAATAATGGTCTAGAGACCATTCTCCCTTGGACACAAACTCCTTCCTCCTCCACAAGTCTGAGAGGTAAACCATCCCATGTTCTTCCAATTTATTTATGATTTCGTTCTTTATGCCTAAATCTTGAACCCATTTTGATCTTATCTTAGTATGTGGTGTTAAATGTGGGTCCATGCCTAGTTTCTGCCATACTAATTTCCAGTTTTCCCAGCAGCTTTTGTCAAATAATGAATTCTTATCCCAAAAGTTGGGATCTTTGGGTTTGTCAAACACTAGATTGCTATTTTTATTCAGTATCTTGCCCTGTGAACCTAACCTATGCCACTGATCAACTAGTCTATTTCTTAGCCAATACCAAATGGTTTTGGTGACTGTTGCTTTATAATATAGTTCTGGATCAGGTACAGCTAGACTACCTTCATTTAATTTTTTTTTCATTACTTCCCTGGAAATTCTTGACCTTTTGTTGTTCCATATGAATTCTGTTGTTATTTTTTCTAGGTCATTAAAATAATTTCTTGGGAGTCTGATTGGTATAGCACTAAATAAATAGATTACTTTAGGGAGTATTGTCATCTTAATTATATTCACTCGACCATCCAAGAGCACTGAATGTCTTTCCAATTATTTAAATCTGACTTTATTTTTGTGGCAAGTGTTTCCTAATTTTGCTCATAAAATTCCTGATTTTCCTTTGGTAGATATATTCCCAAATATTTTATACTATCAACTGTTATTTTGAATGGAATTTCTCTTTGTATCTCTTGCTGTTGGATTGTGTTGGTAATGTATAAAAATGCTGAGGATTTATGTGGATTTATTTTGTATCCTGAAACTTTGCTAAAGTTCTGAATTATTTCTAATAGTTTTTTAGCATAGTCTTTGGGGTTCTCTAAGTATACCATCATGTCATCTGCAAAGAGTGATAGTTTGATTTCCTCATTTCCTACTCTAATTCCTTGAATCTCTTTCTTGGCTCTTATTGCTGAGGCTAGCATTTCTACTACTATATTGAATAGTAATGGTGATAATGGGCAACCTTGTTTCACTCCTGATCTTACAGGGAAAGGTTCTAGTTTATCGCCATTACATATGATGTTTACTGAAGGTTTTAAATATATGCTCCTTATTATTTTAAGGACTAGTCCATTTATTCCTATACTCTCAAGCATTTTTAGTAGGAATGGATGTTGGATTTTATCAAATGCTTTTTCTGCGTCTGTTGAGATGATCATATGGTTTTTATTAATTTGATTATTAATATGGTCAATTATACTAATAGTTTTCCTAATATTAAACCAGCCCTGCATTCCTGGAATAAATCCTACTTGATCATAGTGTATTATCCTGGAGATGATTTTCTGAAGTCTTTTTCTAATATCTTATTTAAGATTTTAGCATCAATATTCATTAAGGAAATTGGTCTATAGTTTTCTTTCTCAGTTTTTGATCTACCTGGTTTAGGTATCAGTACCCTGTCTGTGTCATAAAAGGAATTTGGTAGGACTCCTTCAATCCCTATTTTTTCCAATAGTTTATATAGCATTGGAGTTAGTTGTTCTTTAAATGATTGGTAGAATTCACATGTAAGACTTTTTGTCTTACCACTGGATTTCGAAGACTCAAGAAGAGAGAACTGACAACTATTTGCAACTCTGTTTCACTAAAATCTAATTCTCATATAAGTCAAGATATCACCACATGATATCACTTGTCCTCTTTGAAAATGAACAACAAATAATAACAATATGCTTGAGTCAATTATGTGAACCAAGTATTTATTCACTTCACAACCATCAGTTCAAAACTATGGTGGTAATTGCAAAGAACTGGCACCACACTCCTTCCCAGTACCCCTTTCTTTCTATGTTGTTTTTCCTCCATTACAATGTAAACTCCTTAGGGCAAGGATTGTCTTGCTTGCCTGTATCTCTAGCACACAGATGCATAGTAAGTACTTAATCAATGCTTTCTCTCTCTATTTGTCCATCTAATTAAAACCAAAAGAAGTCTCAGACACCATCCCAGATTGTAAGAAATTTATAGCCAAATTAGGGAAATAAGACTGACATTTCTGAAACAGTTAGAAGATGAAAATTTTTAGACAGTTTTCATGAGACTTCAAAAGGAAAAAAAAAAGCTTCCACACACAGTATTTCTACTCAAAAGAATCACAGCAATATTAATAATACACAGGAAGTCACTGACTAAGATGGATTCCCCATCTCATATCTTGGTACCCAGACCCCCTTTACAAAACCATAACTCAGGCTTTGGTTTTGTGTTTGTATGTGTGATCCATATAAACTACAATCAAACTATACAAAGAAAAAAATGCTATTTTCAGAATCAATGCCAGCTTTCTCAGGTCCCACAGAAATACCCTGTTCCACTTTGGCAACAGATCAAGCTGAATTTTGCCAAAGTTTGTGGATTCTCACTTCTCTGGTCACAGCTACTTGGTTTAATGAATGGTATGAAAAATTCAAGATTAGGTTTGAATTATGCCTTTGGAGCTAAGCTGCAAGAGAGTTGAAAATAAAAGAAACAGTGTGAGGGGCAGTCCTCTCTGGAGCCCTATTTTAGCTTCCCCATATGAGGATACCACAGCATCTGCCATTGTGCACATCACTTAGCACATATAAAGAGAAACATTCTCACCAGCTGGTCTCAGTCTAAAGGTTCTCTGCTCTGCTTCACAAACAAAACATTCAGATACATATTGGAAGCACCCAGTGTTCCAGATAACTTAATCTGGGCTGAGCAGTGCAAGAAGAGAGGGAAAGTATATAGTGAGATGGAAAGAAAAGACAGACAAAGAGAGACAGAGATAAGAGAGAGAAGGAGAGAGACAGAGACACAAAGAGAGACAGAGAGAGAGAGAGGCAGAGAAAGACAAAGACAGAGACAGACAAAGACAGAGAGATAGAGAGAAAGAGATATGGAAGGGGGAGAGATTGAAGGAGGAAAAAAGTGGGGAGAGAGACAGGGAAAAAAACAAAAGAGGGAGAAAGGGAGGGGAAGAAGGAAAGGGAGACAGAAACAGAAGGAGAGAGACAGACAGAGACAGAATAAAAGAAAGAATAAAATAATAAAAACAGAGATATAGGGAAAATAGGGGAAGAAAGGGGGAAAGTGAGAGAGAAGAAGAGATAAAGAGAAGAACAGAGTCTTATTTGAAATTAAAAAAAATTTTAATTAACTGCTCTCCCATTAGTGATTTGTCAAGCAAAGGATAAATTAAGCACCTGTTAGGCATGTTGTAGAAGGAATGCTTTTTCTGGCATAAGCTGGGCTAAATCAGGGGGTCTGTGAACTCACATTTTTATATTTTGATGACTATATTTCAGTATAATTGGTTTCCTTTATAATTCTATGTATTTGACTTGGCATATATAAAAATATTACTGTGAAAGAGGATCCATATGCATCACCAGGTGGTCAAAGTGCTCCATGGTACAAAGCGGTTTTAGGAAGTTCCATACTAAGGTGATTCTGAGATTCTTTCCAAGTCTAGAATTCTGTGATTCTTATATCAGGACCCTGAAGAAGGCCAAATTGCTACATAATGATATTCATAATAATAACTCCTTTATATTGTAATTTATATTCCCAAATCACTTTGTGTAATTGAGGTTGGACCACCTGACTCTTAACCCTAACCTCTATTCACTTAATGAAATTAAAGAGTATCAAGTTTTTAGTGGCCTATAAGAATATGGGTCAAAAAACCTTTTCAGACTTTGAATGACCACCTTTGAAGTATTTAAGGGACAGAAAAGAAATACTGAGAGATATGAGTCTGCCTCTTTGAAAAGGTAAGGAAAAGACTGAAGGCTTTTTTCTCTTCTTTTCTAATAGTCTTGAGGAGACTTGAAAAAACCAGGATTTCAGCCTGAAAGTTAATTTTCAGGATGGAGATCAGAAATCCAGCTCCTCTGGAGATAAGGGTCTTCTGGGTTGAGACTTTTAAAAGGAGACTCCAATTTGGTTCTAAGGTAAAGGAACTGGTTCTGTCTAAAAGAGCTGGCAATTCCTAAATCAAGAATTTCCGCTTAGCCAGAAGCTTAGCTTCCAGAAACAAAGGCCAATTGAAAAAAGCAACATGCCCAGCAAGAGCTGGTTGGATGAACTTGGCTGGGCAATTCACCCAGCCAACACATCTTCTCAAGCCAAGAACAGCATGAGAACATTACAAGCGTACTTCAGAAGAAAATATCAGAAGCCCTACAGCTTCAGAGGTGTGAGTTGTCCATTTGCCCTTATCCTCCTGTGAGGACATCATAGCATCCCCAATTTTACATGTCACTTAGTATATATAAAGAGAAGCATTTTCACCATCTGGTCTCAATCTAAATGTACTCTACATGGCAAAACATTCAGGCACAGATTGGAAACACCCAGTGTTCCAGATGACTTAATTTAAAGAGAGTGGAAGTCTCCTTCTGCAAAATCTCTATTTATTCTCCCCATTGTTTACAGAAGATTGTGCTCTAAATTTAAGAGGGGAAATATTCTACTGTCATTTTTTTTTACTTTGTTATTCTAGTAAGTGCTTCATTCTCTATTAATGAAGTCCTTTGGATAACTATTGAAATGTAACTATATTAATGAGGGCTCAAGTCCTATTATTTTATTTTTTATTTTTAGCTGAAGCAATTGAGGTTAAATGACTTGCCAAGGGTCACACAGCTAGGAAGTGTTAAGTGTCTGATTCTCGATTTGAACTCAGGTCCTCTTGACTTCAGGACTGGTACTCTAACCACTGCACCAACTAGCTGCCCCAAGTCCTATTATTTTAATAATAAAGAATGTCTTGAACTTTCAGTAGGTAAAGAGGACTACAGATAGTCCAAATGGGCATCACAGTATGGGATGCATCCAAAATATTTACCTTGGCTCTTCTGGTATCATAAGGCTCCACTAGAGTTTTTTTTCTTTTTTTTTGTTTTTAGTTTGTAATTAAACAGTAGTTTTCTGCTGTGTTGCCTTTACAAGAGAGAACAGTTGGTTTGAAGTATCTTTTACATGGTTCAGTGCTTAGGTACATACATCTAATTGTATTATTGTATCCATTATGACTGTAAAAGTTGACATGAGCAATATGGTGGTACCTAAAAATACATCTAGTACCACATAAAGGATTCTTCATTAAAGGGAGTACCTCATGACTTTAGAAATATACTCATAATGAGAGCACATGGAAAGAAAGAGATAATCCCTGTTAATATTTGTTTTGTTTGTTTTACTCTTGACCAGATCCAGACAGCTTGCCTTTTTGAGGCATTAGCCAAAAAAGTTTTCCAAGATTCTAAAGAATTTCAGGTCCATGAAATATGATGTGCTTAATGACCTACACACTTCTCCTTTTGAGAACCCTACAAACTTCTGGAATTTTTCTTAGATGGGGTTCTTACTCCAGTTCACAATGACATCAACATCCCTCAAGAGGAAGAGTATATCTTTCAGAGTGCCCATGAATCTGAATGGGAAAAAATCCTTTTTTTTTTTCAATGTAATTAGTTTCTTTCATAATCCCATATAAAAAGATCATTCTGACAAGATTTCATTAGACTGCCAAAAAGGTTCATAATGCCCCCCCAAAATAAAAGGGGGATTTAAGAAGCTTAGTACTTGACAAATTTTTACCCAGGGCAGTTTGATTTTCTACCTGAAGGAGACAGGTGATATCCAATCAATCTGGGAACCTTAGTCCTTATTGGGAAAATCCCAAATTCTCTGAGAGGTGATTTGAGACCAAATTATCTGAAATAGGAAAGTATATTTTCTTCCTTTTATTCATTTTTGTTTTTATTTATGCTGTTTTAATCATAAATTTATTTTTTGGGTTGGCACGGGCCTTGGCACATTCTATACAGTATCTTCTGATAATTTCATAAAATGTTTGTTAAATTTGTAGAATCATGTATTTAGGGATGAACAAAATTTCCTTGTCTAACAGCTTTGTTACTGTAGGACTAGATCCCCAACAAAGATTTAATTTTTATATTG
Source organism: Sminthopsis crassicaudata (assembly GCF_048593235.1). Lineage (NCBI taxonomy): Eukaryota > Metazoa > Chordata > Mammalia > Dasyuromorphia > Dasyuridae > Sminthopsis > Sminthopsis crassicaudata. Next base: position 302,300,662 of record NC_133617.1, on the reverse strand, counting down.
TTTAAGAACCATGTTATGTAGCCTTTGCTGAAACTATTTAGTACATTGCATTGTGGATGCACTAGAAAAAAAATTCTTAAGCTTCTAGTCTACAGAAAGTTTTCCAGAATTGAGAATATGTAGAAATGTGACAAAAGTACCCCAATTGATATGTGAGTACAAGCAATATTTAATTGGAGAGATTTTATTCTTATATTCACTACATTCATAACTATTCTATGAGGCATGTGAGAGGTATGGGGCCTTCCAGGAGCACTAGCACCTTAGTGTGAGCCCATTCTAGGGCTGCTCATCCACTTTAGGTGTCTACCTTTCACCCAATCCTCACTTGTGACTCTAAGAAGATATAGCAGGTAGAGAAGGCAGACTCTGGTAAACCATCTTGGCAGACAGGTCAAATCAGGATAACTGACAGAACTCAAACCCATTCGAGAGTTATAGGGGCGTCTTGTGATAACTTTACCCAGGGAATGGGCAAATAAGAACAATTTGCTCAATGATCATGAAGACAGTTCAAGAAGGTGCTAAGGAACATTTATGGCTTGGTCAGCCATCAAAGTCACCAAGGTCATCCACCAGGCCATTACCAATATTCTTGCCTTTTTCCACTGAACTTCAATGTCTAGAAGAGAGAATGAGATTAACAATTTTGTTCAACTCAGCCTCAGTTAAATCTAATTCACATACAAGTCAAGACATCACCCATGATATCTTTGGTCCTCTGAAAATGAAGGACAAACAACAAGGCAAGGATTGTCTCCATGTTGCAAATGAAGAAACCCAGGGTCACACAAATTAAGTGATTTGCCCAGTGGCTGATATTTTAAATCAAACTGTCTGATTTCAGGTCTAGCACTCTATAATATACCACGTTGCCTCCATTGGTTTTATCTATTCTATCCTTTTAATCTATCCCTATAATCTTATTTTAAAGGTCTCCTTGAAAGAGAATTTCTGAAATTGTGGAACCCTTCTTTGGAAAACACTATTAAATAGCTCATTCTATAAAAGCCCTCCTTCCATTCCAAAGCACTGGCTTTGGTTTAGATGGAGTGACTGTTTCAGGTGAGTATCTTCCAATATAATAACTTGTGCTCTAATTTTTTCCTCCACAAGTGTCTTGCAAGTCAGTTTTATTCTTCAGAATGGAATAATGGAAAGACACTGAACTTTGTACTATGGTCATCTCTGCCACAAACTAGTTCTGTAATTTGGGGCAAGTCATTAACACTGTACTACCTAACTATCTTTATATAAATATATGTGCATATTTAAATAAAACAAATAATTATAAATAACTAATACAATATAAAAACAAATGTTTAAATGAAAAATAGAATTAACAAATGAATAAAAATTATTCACAACTACTTTATCTAATTATGTACCAATAACATTCATATCTTAAATGAAGAATATGAATGCTCCAAAAATATAAAATACAAATTAACATCATAAAAAATTGAGAGTTTAAAGAACTCAATCTCCAAAAAGGAAATATACCCTAAATGAATTCTAAAGGGAAAAAAAAGAATTAGAAGGATATAGAAGTAAATGCTACCAAATATTTTAAAAATACTCACTTTAATATTATATAAACCATTGGCAAAGTAGAGAGTCAACAAATTCCTCTTATAAGAAAAAAATAGCCTTAAAATTACTAGGGTACATCAATAAAAAAACTGTAGACAAGGGGCAGCTGGATGGTGCAGTATATAGAGTACCAGCCCTGAAATCAGATGTACCTGAGTTCAAATTTGCTCTCAGACACTTAAAACATTTCCTAGCTGTGTGATCCTGGGCAAGTCACTTAATCCCAACTGCCTCAGGAGGGGAAAAAAAAACTGTCCACAAAAATCCTTAATAAAATATTGATGCAAAAAAAGTGCAATGAATGAATGATTAGCAAAAGCTTATGGAAATATATTTAAAATATTTAAATGATCAGAAATATTAAGATCTGGTAGGATTTAACCAGGAATTCAATGGTACTTCAGCAGTAGGAAAACAATAAATACACTATGAGTTCTTTGAGATGAATGACTATTTTGTTATTGTTTATTGTTATTGTTTTTGCCTTTCTTTATGTCTCCAACGTTCAGCAGTTTAGTATACTTGACATTTAGAAAGTGCTTTAAAAATACTAGTTGCCTGAATAGAGTATAAAAAATAAAAATAAAAAGTATGTGATACCATCAAGAGATTCAGAAAAACTTTTTGATGAAAGTTCATATCTCTGCTAAAAACATTAAAAAGAATAGGAATCAATGGACCTTTCCTTGGCAAAGAAAGTATCTAAACCCAAAATCCAGTACTATCTATGCTAGAAGCTTTTCCAATATGATCAAAGATAAAGAAAATGTTCATTATTACCACTATTGTTCTCTATATTCTTTGAATGCTATCTGTAGCTATAAGACAAGAAAAAGAAATTGAGAAAATAAACATAGACAAAGAGGAAACAAATGTATCACATTTTGCATAGAGAGGGTGGTCTATTTAGAGAATCCTAAAAAAAAATCAACTTAAAAATTCAAAATGATTAATCACTTCAACAAAATACCAGGATAAAAAAATAAACCTACACACACAAAAAAAAAAAAAAAATAGAGCAAGAAAAGATAAATAAATTACATGCAAAACAATTGCAGAATGTATAAAATATTTTGGTATCCACATATCAAAATACATATAAGAATTATATGAACAAATTGCTTTACAGAAATTGACAAATAATTGCAGAGATTTCAATCACTCATATTTGGGTCAAGCCAATATAATTAGAGATCATAAGACTATCTGAATTAATTTACTTATTTTAGTCTAATGTCAATAGCTCACCAAAAAGAGCTATTTTTTAAGGATGAAAAAATAACAAAATTGATTTAGAACATCAAAAAGTCAAGAATCTTAACAGAAAAAAATTTAATTAAATGGGAAAGGAGTCTAGAAGTACTAAATCTAATCTAAGTAGTACTACAAATAGAGTATCAGGTGTGGAATTAGGAAGAACTTTATTAAATCAAATCTCAGAAATTTACAAGCTGTTTGATCCTAGGCAAGTCATTAAACCTCAGTCTCACGTTCCTCATGTGTAATATGGGGATAATAATGGCCCCTATCTTCCAGGGTTGTTTTGAGGATTAACCGAGTTAATATGTGTACTGAACTTAATGTAGTGCCTATCATATAGTGTTATATAAATGTCAATTATTGTTTTATTATTATTATTATTATTATTATTATTATTATTATTATTATTATCTGGATGACAAAATGGTAACTTCAAACTATTTAGTATTAGTCATAAAAAAGAAAATTTGTTCAATGGAATAGATACAAAAGATCAAGAAATAACTGAATATAAAGCAAAATGCCCAATAAATTCAAAGATCCCAATTACTGGAGTTAGGATTCACTATTGAACAAAAACTTTTAGGAAAATTGAAAAACAGTATAGTAGCAATTATGTAAAATAATATCTCATGCACCAAATGGACATATGACCTAGATATAAATGGCATTTAAAAAATAAAGAAATAATGGAGACTGAGATGAGCTTTTGGTCAAACACATGACAAAACTAAAGTGGTTTTCCATAAACAAAATCAATGCTATTAAGAATCAGAAGGGATATAGTTAATTGTAGAAAAACATAAGTTTCTCTGATAAAGGTCTGAAATTTTTACAAGATAAATTAAAAAATTTACCCCAAAAATTTTTTCCCCCAATTTATTGATGATAAAATAAGAGGCAGTTCTGAAAATCAGCATATGAGAAAAACTCTCCAAATCACTAACGAATAAAGAAAAGAAAAGTAAAGTAACTCTAAGGTTCTATTTCATACCCATAAAATTGGCAAAGATGACAATTTAAGAGAAATGATCATTACTGGAGGAGCTATAATGAAACAAATACTCTAATTATTGACAGAAAAGTGAATTGGACCAGTCATTCTGAAAAGAAATTTGAAACTAAATATAAAATCACTAAATCCTGTATTTGCTTTGAATCAGCCATATAACTAGCAAACCTATATCCCAAAAAGAACAAAGAAAGAAAAAAGAAAACTTATATACTCAATAATATTTATAGCTACTCTTTTTGTGATGGCAAACAACTAGAAACTAAGGAAATGCCCATCAATTGGAGAAGGAAAAATTATAGTATGTGAATGTAATGAAAAATTATTGTGCCAGAAGGGGAGCATCATAAAGAACTGGTCTTAAAATCAGGAAAACTTGGGTTCAGTTCTGGTGCATGATGAATATAACCTGGTCAAGTCACTTAATCTTTCTCAGTGTCCTAGACAATTCCCTAAAAGAAATTTGAGAGAGGGTGTTGACCTGCATTGTTAAAATCTGGGAGCTGTTTTCTTTCTTATGTTTTTTTCTCTTTTGTTCTGATTTTTGTTTCACAAAATAACTAATATGGAAATATGTTTAAAATGATTGTACATTACCTACATCAGATTGCTTGCTGTCTTGGGAAGGAGGAAGCTAAGGGAGAGAGAAAGATAAAAAAAATTGGAACTCAAAATCTTACAAAAATGTAGTTGAAAACTATCTTTACATGTAAATTGGAAAAATAAAATACCATTGAATTTTTTAAAAGAAAAAAAAAGTAAAATAAAAAGGCCCTGTTCTTATCCCTATGTAACAGTTATTTTTTTCTTCTGTAATTTTTTCTGTTATTTGAATACAGTAATCTGTATATAGAATTTGTTTATAGAAGTTTTTCATGTTTTCTAAGTTCCAAATAACCTAAAAAATTAAATTAAAATCCTGAAGGAAAAACAAAGACAGAGACAGAGAAAGAAAGACAACATATAATTACCTTAAGTGGAATTGACTTATAAATAATGAAAAACAGGAAAAGTAAGAAACACAATGTGTGCATGAACTCCATATTATGGGAAGAAAGGAGATGGTAGGGAAATGATTTAGGGACATAGCTCAATATTATCCACCACATAGTACTTTTAGTCCCTCAAAGTAATTTGTTAATTTGAGGATAATGAAGATAGGGAAATGATGAAGACTTACTACATTGGAATGCGATGAAGGGATAGCCATATGAAATCGGTCTTTCAAATCACTAGAAAAAAATATTTTCAGGTCTAATATCATGATTGAAATAGTGTCATGAATACTCAATAATAGCTAAAAATAAATCATAAGCACATGCAAAAATTGATGTCAAAGAGTGTTATAACAATGAACAGCTAAATTTTGCTTGGGAATTTGATACCATGATTTGAAACCCAAATTCATTCCAATCATCATTTTTACCATTGTTTCAAATCCTGAAAAATAGCTACAGTGAGAAAAAAAAATTACATTCCATGTTTATACAAAGAAAATAGGGTAACTGACTCAAAACAAAGTTTGAGCTGATCAAGTGAGCAGTTCAACCCAATGGTTTCAGACTCCTCTGCTTCCTGCTCTGGTTTAAGTCCTCTAATTCTTTCAATTAAACTTCTTTCAACAAACTTATATTAAGCACACATTATGCTAATTTAGATACATGGAAAAAAATTTAAAGTCCTTCCCTCATGGAGATTTTATTCTTTGTATAACCTATTTCATTTCCCACTAAATAAATATATCTTCCTAGTTATTCAACTTTTCTCCCCAATTCCAATCACCATTTGCCATTATTTTTCTTGCTAATAGAGCTTCACAATTTATCTTCCTTCTTGCCTTCCTGAGCTGTACAGCAATTGGGAGGAAAAAGAGGAAGAATTCTTCCCATTGGCTGTGATTTTGTCCTAATGGTGAAGATAGTTTTGTATTCATGAGTTGTATTTTCTTGGTACTTTTTCAGAAAAAAAAAGTAGCATTATCTTGCCTTAATCATCCAAATCTAAAATTCTAATTTTTTTTTAGCACTAGACTTTGTGGTGTTTCAGTTTTACTACCCTTACAAAGAGTCTCAGCAGCCTGCAGATGCAGCTGGAAACATGTGCCAACCAACATTTTAAATGCAAGAATTAAAACCGCTAAGAAAATTACCAAAGAAAGGAAACTCTAAAAATGTGACTTTTTCCTTGTATTAACTCACCCCCACCCAGATCTGTAAGGGCTATGCATGTTTCCTATTTCTACCATAAGAAAAGGTTTGTTCCACAGGAATCATCTCTCACATTTCTATACTTCCATTCCTCTTTGTTTACATCTCACATCTGAAATATATTCTAGTATATTAAGGGAGTCAGGCATTGTTGGAAGAAAGGAAAAAATCACAGTGTGTGGATGTAGTGTAGGGAAGGACTTCCTTGGATGTTCCTGCTACTCCTGTAGAGACCAGCTGAAACAAGAAGTTATTGATTATATTGATATTTCTGCCAATGTATTCAAGGTTACCAGTGTGCCAGGCAGCCAATATGTATTTATTAAGAACTTACCATGTATCAGGTCTTATGCTAAGTGCTAGGAATACAAAAAAAGACAAGGAAATCATGTTCTAAGGAAAGAGAAAATATGCAAATGACTATGTATACACAAAATAAATGGTGTGTATTTGGAAGGTAATTTAAAATGGTGAACTGGGGAGCCAGGATGGTAGGGTAGATGCTGGGGACCTAATTGAACTATCTCAATATTCCCTCCAAACAACTTTAAAATAATGTCTCAAATCAAATTTTGGAATGACAAAATAAACAAAAGATCAGAGAAAAATATTTATCCAGCCTAAGATCACTTAGGAAATCTACAGGAGAGATCTATAATGCTAAGATGTGCACAAGCTCAGGGCAGGGCAGGAGCACTAGGGGAAAGACTTGGATCTGGCTGCACCAGCAGCAACTTTGCAAGCTCTCAGCTCAGAAACACTAAAGAGAGTCAGATAGATGATCTGAAAATAGTAGCACAAAAGCCAAACCTCAAGCTTGTCACAGTGAGTCCCTACCCCCAGATGAGCTGAATTCACTTTTGAACATAAAGCTCAAAGTGAAGAAATATGCTGAGAAAACAGACAAACCAACAACAAATTGACCATAAAAAGATCCTAGGGGTAGTGTCAAAGAAAGCCAAGATAACATCACTACACCGAGGTTGAAGTACAATGTGCCCAACTATGGTTTACCATGCCAATATAAGTTTGGAATGCTCTACCAGAAGTCAGGTCAGGCACAAAATGATGTCTCCAAATTTATGCATCTCATTTCTTTTGAACTACTGTAATTCTGCTTTGTTCAGAGATAGGATGATACTTTCTTTTATACAGGGATATCATGTTGTACCATCTTGTGCCAGCATCCCCCATATCTCACAATCAATTCCAATGTTCTTTAGAGAAATCTTGAGAGTCCTTGTATCACTTCTTCTGATCTCCATGAAACAATATGTCCAATCCATTAAAGTTGTGCTCTCTGTAATAATTTGAATATTTGGCAGTCAAGAAAGAACTTTACTTCTGGTATCTTATCTTGCCAGGTGATTCTCAGAATCTTCCTAAGACAATTCAGATGGAAGTGATTCACTTTCCTGGCATGGTGCTGGTATACTATTCAGATTTCACAGGCATACAACAATGAAATCAGCCCAATAAATCTATATAGACTTCAGTTCTATAGGCAAATTAATACTTCTTGTCTCCCACACTTTCCTCCAGAAACTCCCAAACACTAAACTAAGTCTAGCAATGTGTGCATCAACCTAATCATTTATGTGTTCATCCCTGGAAAGTATTCTGTGAAGGTTAATGAACTTATCCATAGCATTAAACATTTCTGAATGTACTGTGACTGATGGTTCCACATATGGATAGTTCAATATTGGTTCGTGATAAACCAGTATTTTCTTGTTGTTAATTTTTAACTCAAATTTAGCAGCAAAATAATCAATCCATACTCTGTATAGCACTGAATAAGTAAATTAATTGAGGTGAAATTGCCATTTTTATTATATTAGCTTGATCTACCCATGGCAATTAATATTTTTCCATGTTAATTTTATTTTCATATTTTTTTTTCATCACTCTCATTTGTTTTTCCAATTTTTCCTCTGTCACTCATTTCTTTCTTTAATGCTTCCAGGAACCCTTTAGGGTCCAATTAGCATTTTGTTTTTAGGCTTTGCTTATAACTGTTTTTACATTGCCTTCTAAAGTTTATGTTTTGGTCTTCTCTGCCATCATAGTATCTTTTAATTAGAAATGATGGGAACAAAATAGAAGTCTGTTCATGATATTTATTGATCTGATCAAGTTCTTTAACAATGTCAATTGTGAAGGCCTGCAAAAGATCATGGCAAAATTTGGTTGCCTGAAGAAATTTAATCAGGGAAAATTTTCTAACATAAAAGTCATGCCCACAGAATAGTTTTTATAGTAGAACTGGGAGACTTGGCAGGCAATGTTTGAGCATCACTCTCATCAGAATTGGTTCAAATAGGATAATATATATGTTTAATACACATACATACATATTCAGTTGGGATAAGAAATATGAAAAGGGGAGAATGAAAAAAGGGAAAGTTGATTAAAAAGCCAATGGTTAAAAACAAAATAGACTTTTGAGGAGGTTCATAGATTAAAGAGAGAGAAAACGAGAGACAGAGAAACAGAGAGACAGAAAGAGAGGACAAATGAGGGAAGGGATAGGAAAGAGGAAATACATTGTTTATAATAACTGTGATTATAAATGGGATAGCAGAATGGATTAGAAGCTAGATTCCAACAATATGTTGGATACAAGAGACAAATTTGAAACAGAAAGATACAGAGAGAATTAAAATAAAGGACTGGAATAGACTCTAATATGCTTTAGCTGAAGCAGCAAAAGCAGGAATTGTGATCATAAACTCGTCAAAGCAAAAACAGGTCTAATTAAAAGAGATAATCAGGGAAACTATATTTTGCTAAAAGCTACCACAGACAAATAATATTAAAAAATCATGACAAGTTTCTCTGATAAGGATCTTATTTCTCAAATATATAGGAAACTTTGTTAAATTTATTTTAAAAATAAAAGCCATTTCTCAATTAATAAATGGTCAAATGATATAAACAGGCAGTTTTTAGAAGATTAAATCAAAGCTACCTATAGTCAGGAAAGAATGTTCTGAATCATTATTGATTAGAGAAAGGCAAATTGAAACAACTCTGAGGTGCTACTTCACACCTATTAGAAATGATAAATGCTGGAGAGAATAAGGGATATAGATATGTTAATGAACTAGAATAGTGAATATTCTAGAAAGGTCTCCTAGAACCATTCTAGAAAACAATGTGAAATGATGCCCAAAGCACTCTAAAACTGTGCATATCCTTTGACCAAGCAATACTATTATTAGGTCTGTATCCCCAAAAGATCCAAAAAAGAACAAAGGGAAGAATAAGAAAAGAAAAAAAGAAAGAAAAGAACAAAGATCTATATGTGGAAAAATCTTTACAGTAACTCTTTTTGTGGTAACAAAGAATTAGAAATTGAGGGAATTCTTCTCAATTGGGGAATGATGGATTAAGTTGTGGTATATGAATATGATGGAGTGCTATTCTGTTATCAGAAATTATAAGGGGATGGTTTCAGAAAAACCATAGCAAGATCTATTTGAACAGGCACAAAATGAAGTGAAAAAAAATCAAAAGATCATTGTTCATTGTAACAACAATGTTGTACTGATGATCAATTGTGAAAGATTTGGCTACTCTGATCAACACAATGATTCAAGACTATTTCAAAAGACTCATGATGAAAAAATACTATCTAATTCTAGAGAAAAAACTTATTAATTCTGAATACAAATTGAAGCATATTTTTGCTTCATTTTTTGCTTTGTTTTACAATGTGGCTAATATGAAAATATGTTTTGCATGTTTAAATTAATATTATGTTGTTTGACTTCTCAGTAGGTAGAGAAGGATTGGGAAGAAAAGAATATGGAACTTAAAATTTAAAAAGAAAATAATGTTAAAAATAAATATGTAATACATTTTTAAAAATAAATTTTAAAAGAAAAAAACAAATAATGTAAAATGATTTTTATAGCACAAGACAGCATTATACATTGATGGCGAGAACTTGTGGTTGCAAAAAAAGCCCAAAATATATTGGACTAATTCTAGGGAAAGTCTGTCTGATGTAAGATGTACCCCAGAACATTGGACTTTTGATGCTATTTAGTTTCCTATTCTTGTCTTATCACTGTGCTATGGGAATATTCATATAAATTTGCATTGGGAAAGATTATTGATCCGTGTTTCATCATAACTGAGAAAGTACTTGAAGATGAAACTCTTCTCAAACCCAGTCTGGTTCTGCTCCTCTGAATGTTATCATTTGAGTTTACTTTCATTTTCTGTCCTGAGAAATGAGTATTCAACAATGGGCATTGAATATATTCAACATAGGATTTTCTACCTTGTATTATAGATATTTGATATCAGGAGTGTTTCCTATATGCTGAGTTGATGAGTAGACTGATCAGTTAGTCACTTTACTCACTATCTCTCTTAATTTTTGTGGACTGAGCTATTCCTCCCTTGAAAAATAAATTTATTTCTAGTCTTGCTGTCTGTACTCCCATCAGTGGTTTCCTTTCAAAAGAGACAAGGATAATGGCAGATACTCTATTTAATGCCCAAAACCTTAACTTTCCAAATTATTGTTAACTCATTTGCCAAAAGAAACCCTAATAAAATATATTCTCTCTACTTCCTCTACCAGAGTGATAAAGTAATTTTAAAACTTCCCAACCCCCATATTTAATAGCTTTTTTTTTTAAATTTCTGGCTTAAGATAAAGTAAATACATCAAGGTAAATAAACTTTTACAAATAAGGATAACTATCTCCAAAATCGAGGGAGAAAATATTATTTTCAATGGAAATATACCTAATCTCTTTATAAAGGGGAAAAGTTTGGGGAAATAAAAGTTTTCAGCCTAAATATATTTCAGGAGCACAATATCTGCTCCAATGTGGTTCATGATATCTCTTCCAAACCACCTTGGTTCCCAAGCCCCTGTACCCCCTTTTCCTAAAGATAACTCTCTAATATCTTCTGCCTTCCTGCCTCTTCCCTGTTCTTTGACTTCTTGTTCTTCAAAGTCCAAATGTGGGAGGGACAAGGTCATTTCTTCTATTGGTCCCAAAATCAAAGCAAAATAAATGAATGAATGAATGAAAACAAGATTTAAAAAAAATTTAATTAAAAAAAACAACTATTGACACTAGGGGTGAAAAAAAAACAATGCTCCCCCAACCAAAAATTAAACTCGAAATACAAAAATTAAAAGGAGAAATCAATAAAATTGAAAGTAAAAAAAACTATTGAATTAATAAATAAAACCAAGAGTTGGTTTTATGAAAAAGCCAATAAAATAGACAAACCTTTGGTAAATTTGATCAAAAAAAAGAAAGAGGAAAATCAAATTGATAGTCTTACAAATGAAAAGGGGGATCTTTCCACCAATGAAGAGGAAATTAGAGAAATAATAAGGAGTTACTTTGCCCAACTTTATGCCAATAAATTTGATAACTTAAGTGAAATGGATGACTTCCTCCAAAAATATAGGCTCCCTAGATTAACAGAGGAGGAGATAAATTGCTTAAATAGTCCCATTTCAGAAAAAGAAATAGAACAAGCTATTAATCAACTCCCCAGGAAAAAATCCCCAGGGCCAGATGGATTCACATGTGAATTCTACCAAACATTTAAAGAACAATTAGCCCCAATGTTATATAAATTATTTGAAAAAATAGGGGATGAAGGAGTCCTACCAAATTCCTTTTATGACACAGACATGGTACTGATACCTAAACCTGGTAGATCGAAAACTGAGAAAGAAAATTATAGACCAATCTCCTTAATGAATATTGATGCTAAAATCTTAAATAAGATATTAGCAAAAAGACTTCAGAAAATCATCTCCAAGATAATACACTATGATCAAGTAGGATTTATTCCAGGAATGCAGGGCTGGTTTAATATTAGGAAAACTATTAATATAATTGACCATATTAATAATCAAATTAATAAGAACCATATGATCATCTCAATAGATGCAGAAAAAGCATTTGACAAAATCCAACATCCATTCCTACTAAAAACTCTTGAGAGTATAGGAATAAATGGATTATTCCTTAGAATAATCAGGAGTATATATTTAAGACCGTCAGTAAGCATAATATGCAATAGAAATAAACTGCAACCTTTCCCAGTAAGATCAGGAGTGAAACAAGGTTGCCCACTATCACCATTACTATTCAATATAGTACTAGAAACGCTAGCCTCGGCAATAAGAGCCGAGAAAGAGATTCAAGGAATTAGAGTAGGAAATGAGGAAATTAAACTATCACTTTTTGCAGATGACATGATGGTATACTTAGAGAACCCCAAAGACTCTGCTAAAAAGCTACTAGAAATAATTCAAAATTTCAGCAAAGTGGCAGGATACAAAATAAATCCACATAAATCCTTGGCATTTTTATATATCACTAACAAAATGCAACAGCAAGAGATACAAAGAGAAATTCCATTCCAAACAAATGTTGATAGTATAAAATATTTGGGAATCCATCTACCAAAGAAAAGTCAGGAATTATATGAGAAAAATTACAAAACACTTGCCACAAAAATAAAATCAGATTTAAATAATTGGAAAGACATTCAGTGCTCTTGGATAGGCCGAGCGAATATAATAAAGATGACAATACTCCCCAAACTAATCTATTTATTTAGTGCTATACCAATCAGACTCCCAAGAAACTATTTTAATGACCTAGAAAAAATAACAACAAAATTCATATGGAAGAATAAAAGGTCAAGAATTGCAAGGGAACTAATGAAAAAAAACTCAGAGGAAGGTGGTCTAAGTGTACCTGATCTAAAGCTATATTATATAGCAGCAGTCACCAAAACCATTTGGTATTGGCTAAGAAATAGACCGGTAGATCAGTGGAACAGATTAGATACAAAGGACAAAAAAGGGTACATCTATAGCAATCTAATCTTTGACAAACCCAAAGATTCCAACATTAGGGATAAAAATTCATTATTCGGAAAAAACTGTTGGGAAAACTGGAAATTAGTATGGCAGAAATTAGATATGGATCCACACTTAACACCATATACCAAGATAAGATCAAAATGGGTCCATGATTTAGGCATAAAGAGGGAGATAATAAATAGATTAGAGGAACAGAGGATAATCTACCTCTCAGACTTGTGGAGGAGGAAGGAATTTATGACCAGAGGAGAACTAGAGATCATTATTGATCACAAAATAGAAGATTTTGATTACATCAAACTAAAAAGTTTCTGTACAAATAATACTAATGCAAACAAGATTAGAAGGGAAGTAACAAATTGGGAAAATATTTTTAAAAACAAAGGTTCTGACAAAGGTCTCATTTCCAAAATATATAGAGAACTGACCATAATTTATAAGAAACCAAACCATTCTCCAATTGATAAATGGTCAAAGGATATGAACAGACAATTCTCAGAGGAAGAAATTGAAACTATATCCACTCACATGAAAGAGTGTTCCAAATCACTACTGATCAGAGAAATGCAAATTAAGACCACTCTGAGATACCACTACACACCTGTCAGATTGGCTAAGATGACAGGTACAAATAATGACAAATGTTGGAGGGGATGTGGGGAAATTGGGACACTAATACATTGCTGGTGGAGTTGTGAAAGAATCCAGCCATTCTGGAGAGCAATCTGGAATTATGCCCAAAAAGTTATCAAACTGTGCATACCCTTTGACCCAGCAGCGCTACTACTGGGATTATATCCCAAAGAAATACTAAAGAGCGGAAAGAGACATATATGTGCCAAAATGTTTGTGGCAGCTCTTTTTGTTGTAGCTAGAAACTGGAAGATGAATGGATGTCCATCAGTTGGAGAATGGTTGGGTAAATTGTGGTATATGAAAGTTATGGAATATTATTGCTCAGTAAGAAATGACCAGCAGGAGGAATACAGGGAGGGTTGGAGAGACTTGAATCAACTGATGCTGAGTGAAATGAGCAGAACCAGAAGATCACTGTACACTTCAACAACAATACTGTATGGGGATGTATTCTGATGGAAGTGGAAATCTTCAACATAAAGAAGATCCAACTCACTTCCAGTTGATCAATGATGGACAGAGGTAGCTACACCCAGAGAAGAAACACTGGGAGGGGAATGAAAATTGTTAGCACTAATATCTGTCTGCCCAGGTTGCATGTACCTTCGGATTCTAATGTTTATTGTGCAACAAGAAAATGATATTCACACACATGTATTGTACCTAGACTATATTGTAACACATGTAAAATGTATGGGATTGCCTGTCGTCGGGGGGAGGGAATAAGGGAGGGGGGTAATTTGGAAAAATGAATACAAGGGATAATATTATAAAATATATATATATATAATAAAAAAAAATTAATATGGTAGAAAAGATAGGATTCTGTGCTTGGAGTCGGAACATGAGTTGAAATCTTAGTGAGTAGAATATAAGTAACATGAAGATAATGTTCCTTTGTATACTAAGCACCTAGCCCAGTGCCTGATATATAGTAGTTGCTTAATACATGCTTTTTGATTAATTGATTTGTTAATTGATACTCAATGCATAATTTTTATTTGTTATACTTAACTTAAAAGTTTTATCTCTATTAAAAAAAAAAAAAAAAAAAAAAAAAAAAGAAAAAAAAACAATGCTGAAAAATTTCTGCCTGAACTAACAGTCACTCATTGCTATTGATTTGATTTCCCTAGCAATGTGGGATGGAGATGTGGCTAAGACCACCTAATTCACACTCTTTACAAAGTACCCAGTAAGTACTTTAAATGAAGGAATTCAAGCTTATCTATCTTTTATCTCTCACAATTAAATTTAACATTTAAGTGTTTGTTATGTGTAAGGCATAGCTTTTTAAATAAGCAGCAAACATTTAAAAATGGGTATACCAAATACCAGACACCCTACTAGGTACTGAAGATACAAAGATTAAGATACAAAGATTAAAGATTAAAGATTAAAATGATGTGCAAGATAGCAAGATATTAAGGCACTAGACATGTGCAGATAAAAGTAAGATTCTGAGATTGCAAACGTTAGTGACTAGAAAGATGGTGGTATTCACCACAAAAAATGGGAAGTTAGAAAGATGGGTAGACTTTTAAAAAAGATAATGAGTTTTATTTTGGACCTGAAGAATATGAAATATGTATGGTACATCTAGTTGTTGATGAGAGATTTGAGCTGAAGAGAAAGACTAGAAGTAGATGTATAGATCTGGGAGAAATGTACATAGATATGATCAGATCAGTTGGAGGTGATGAGATCACCAAATGTGAGTATTCAGTGAGAAAAGAGTAGAATAAAAAGAGCCCAAGAAAGAGCCTTGGGATACATTTAACATTTAAAGTGCCAGATATGGTTGATGATTTATCAAAGGAAACTAAGAAGAATGGACAGATAGGTAGGAAAACTAAGAGACAAGTGTCATGTAATCTCATAGAGGAGAGAGTAGGCAGAAGAAGAGGTTGGCCAATATTATTAAATGCTGCAGAAAGATCAAGAAGGATGAGATAAATTTGCTGGGATTTGACAGTTAAAAATTATCAGTAACTTTGGAGACAGCAGCTTTAATTGAGTGAAGAGTTTAGAAGCAAAATTACAAATTAAGGACTAAGAGGAAAGAAAATGAAGTAATTAATATAGTCAGGCTTTTTTTTTCTAGGTATTTGGCAATTAAAAAAAAGGGGGAGATGTAGTATGATATTGTAATTGGTATAGTCAAGTAGAAGACACCAATGAGGAAGGACACATATGCAAAGAAGGTGTACAAAGGGCAAATATACGTGTACAAATACAAAATGTACAAATATAAGGTGTACCAGTGAGAGCACCTTATACTGAAAGGTATAAGGCAGGAAATTGTTATCAATATATTTTCATGGAAGGAACATATTTAGAAATATATATAATCAGGACACACATGTTGTTGTGGTATCTCAATACCTTGATAGCAAGTTTCCTCTGGTGATCTCATTTTGCTCTCTGTTGATCCTTAGACTACATTGTATTTCCCCTTTCCATTATGTTGTCTCTGCTGAGCATATTTGTTATTTTCATGATCCCATGCTCTCTGCTACCAACTGATAAAGCTTAAGGGCTTCAGGGATATCTGCTGTTCTCTCCTACTATCTGCTAAGGGGCAATGACTAGAAAGCCTCTCCTCGACAAGAACAGACTGATAATCTCCTAGAATATAGCTGAATCAAACCCAGGAAGGAAGTTAATAATAATCAGAAGAATGCCTCAAGGTAATATTGTATATTCTTTTTTTTTTTTTTTTTTTTTGCCAACTGTCTGATGCTGATATATTCATGGTCACAAACAACATCTGATTTGGTTTTAGAAAATTTCTTGTAACTCCAATTCAATCTCTGATTTTGAGTTTGGATGTCCATAAAATCTATATTGAGGACTTTACTCCATGGAAAACATGGTACTTGTATGGAGGCTGAGTTGTCAAGGTAAACTTCACTTTGAAGAGTAAACTGGCTCCATTTGATTGGCATGAAAATAAAGCTGAGTGAAGCAGGAAAGAGTCATTTTGTTGCTTTGCTCTCTGCATTTAAATACCTTCATAATTTGGTTAGAGTCTTTATTTCCAAACTGATCATACTTCCCTTTTCCTCACATATTCTTTGTGCTATCTAAACTGGCCTATCTGCTATTTCCCAAATATGAAATTTTATTTCTTTTTTACATGCCTTTGTACAAGCTGCTCCCTATGCCTGAAGTTTTCTGCTCTAAATGGTTTCATTCAAAGAACATCTTCTGTAGGATGCCTTTTCTGATTCCCCCTGTGCACTTCCATGTAAGGAAATAATTTTGTACTTAGACTGCATATACTTGAGGTACATATTATTCCCCTTCAGTAGAATGTAGACTCCTTGAAACTGAGGACTATTTCATTTTTGTCTTTGAATCCCTAAAATTTAGCACAGTGATTAGCACATAATAGAAGCATAATAAATATTCATTGCACTGAATCAAGTTGAATTTATTAGACATATCAACCAGTAAAAACCCCTTTGATTTTTGTGCTGTGTTTTTCTAGTACAGAGCTACTCTGCCAATCCTGTAAAATCAATGAGTGGAAGCTGCAGAGACAAAACTTGCTAACAATTAGAGCTATACAAGGATAATATGTCCACTGGAAGTCTCAAGCAAAAGTTGAACAACCACCATGTCAAGAAAGTCACGGAAGTGGTCCCTATTCAAGTGGTTGGACTAGTTGACCTTTGATATTCCTTCAGTCTCTGAGTTTCTATTATTCTGATTGAATTCAGAATAAGTTGGAAAGTTTTAATGGTACTACTAACTTGTTCTCCCTGCAATCTAATGAGGATAGTACTCAAATGGAAATTCAACAGATAAATACCAGCAGTGTCAGTCATGTAATGCAATTACCTCCAATCTAATGCAATTCAAAACTCTTTGGAAGAGATCAGGACACTGCAACATTACAATACTTTGGGGGACAGATTGTGGAAAATACCTCAAGCAAATGAAACTGCAGAAAGAATATTAGGTAAGCTGAAGGCAATTGGGCCACAGGAATCCAGCGATCACAAATCCTTCATCTTTTGCCTCCCCCAGATAATTTTGTCTTATGAGACAGGCTCTCAGCTCATTACTGCTCTCTGGGAAGAGTCCTCCCTACCCACTGAACCTATAATATCATCTCATACTGATCCCAGAAAGGCAAGCAGTGCCCAGACTCAGCAGGATTTGCACCAACAAGAGGGTCAGATCAGTTCAAAATGCAACAGAATAAAAAGAACACAACTTTCTAAGTCTTCCACTGGGAAAAAAAATCAAACGCTCAAGCCACTCCAGCTAACGGTGCCTGTCATCACCAGGCCTGTTAAAACATAACAATAAAGGGCAAAACTAAAAAAGCTGAAGGTTGGAAGGGTCAAAGAATAATAAATTTAGAAGGGGGAGAAACTCCAGCATTTAGCAAATCCAGCACCTGTATTTTACCAGTGAGAAAATTGATCGTTAAAGGTGAATTTGTGAACTCAAGGTCACACAGAGAATAAATAGGAGAGCCTAGATTTGATCCCAAGTTTAAGGACTTAAACCACATTCTCTGTCTACACACAATGCTTGTCATACTGTACAATGCCATTTCTTTGGATCAAAGGTCAAGTCCACTTTTGTGACCAAAAGAGTAATTAACTTACTTCTCATAATCTCAAGCAAGAAGCTTCATCTCTGTGGTTTCCATGCCCTCATCTGTAAAATGGAGACAATAGTCTCGTCCTATCTACCTCACAAGGTTGCTGTTAATGATAAAATATTAAAAATAGATGTGAAAGGCTTTTGAAAACCTAAAAATAGTGTACACAGAAGTATTATTAGTTTAATCATTCTCCTGACAATGGAGGAGGAGACACATTTTAGTCAGAGTCTAATTTCTTGAACGAAGAAAAAAAGCTTAGTAATTAATTCACTTAAAGGTGAAATAAAAGTCATTGGATGGCTAGATTATTTTCCTTCATAAAAAGATTACAGTATGTTTCTGTAGCATTCAGTGATTCATTTTTAAGCATTTATTGGATGATACAAGATTCCGATCAAAACAATGTGGGTAATGTAGACACTGGGTGATGGCAGGCACTAAAAATTGGGGTTCAGTTGTGTGAAGAATTCACAGCAGGCATTCTCTTTGGCAAAAAGCAGATTTATTTAGGGGAATAGGTTAGAGACAAAATGAAGGAATACAATAGGCACTGGGAATGGTAAATATGAAATAGAGTGGGGAAGCATATGAAAGACAAGCTTCTCAGTAGAACTCACAATTACCAGTGGAAAGGGAGCACCCCATGAGATTGGGGCATGTGCTTAGGTGGCAGACTAAATCCTGAAAGGGACTTAATACCCTAAAAGAATTGGTTAGGTATAAGGAGAAATGGGATTGGGAAGCTTAGTGGAATTAGGGGAGATACCATGTAGCATGGGAGAAGGGGAAGGGGAAAGACATCACAAAGCAGAATGCCATGGCAGACTGACACAAAGAAAGTCAGCAGTCATGGGAAAGCTCACAAATAGGTTTTATAAAGAAAATTTAACCTCAGAGACATAACTGGGATGTGTGACAGGGCATGGCAAGGTGAGGCTGCTCAAGACCTCAGAGGGTGGGTCTCAGGGGTTTGACATAACTTGGACTAAATGATCTCCCCAAAGGGTAGGACCATGGAGTCAAACTGATCTCTATCAGAGACTTCTGCCTATCTGCCTCAGGATTAATTTTTATCAGTTTCTCTGCTAACTACACCTAACACTGAAGACCTCATCACTGGGTATTTATTACATGAGGAGACCCCCATGAGAGACTGTGAGAAAGATACAGAGGCCAAGATCCGTCCTACCAAAGAATTTAAAGTGGGGGGCGGTTAGGGGCAGGGTAATAAGGGGCTGATTTCTATATTCCTTTTCAAGGTTATTAGCATTTAAGAAGGGACTTCTGGCCATTCAAAATGCAGTCCCAAGGAAATGGATGGTGGAGTTTGACAGGTGTAAGGTGAAAGGTTTTGTTTTGTTTTTATCAAAAAATAAAATAAAATAAAATAAAAAATCCTGCTCCCTCAGATCACATCCCAGATTTTTGTAGCTATCATCATCAAAGTCTACAAAAAACCATGAATTAGGGCTCAAGAGACCTGGGTATTAGATCCAGCTCTACCACTAATTTACCATGTAATCTTCCGAAAAGTCCCTTCAGCATCCTATGGCCTGGTTTTCCATTTTTGCAAAGTCAAGCATATCAAGCAGATGACCTCTAGGATAGGAGATTCCTGTCCTGGGTTTTCAGAAGTTGCATAAATTAAGATAAAAAAAATTACCTTTTTTTTTTAAACTATCCTCCAACTGAAATTTAACATTTTTTCCATTATAATTTTTTAAACCATTATTCTAAGAAGGTAACTGCCAAAGGCATGCACAACATGAAACCAACTAGTCAACTAACATTTACCAAATTCTTACTCTCTGCCAAACACTGTTATGAGCTCTGGGGTTATAGAGAAAGGCAAAAATTAGTTCATGGCCCTATGGAGCTTGCAGTCTAATGCAGGAGACAACATGCAAACAAGTATGTACAAGTAAGATATCTAAAGAATAAAATGAAGAAGGCAGTAGCATTAAATGGAACAGGGAAAGATTTCTTGCAAAAGGTAGGCTTGAAGGTAGCCAGTGTTGCCAAGGACGCAGAGATGAGGAAGTATTCCAGATATGGTGGATAGCCATTGAAAATGCTTAGTAAGGAGATAGGTTAGTAACAAAAAAAGGGTAAGAATCTATGTTCTAAGGTCTCTTTCAGCTCTGACATTCTGGTCTATGATTTATGACTGTCACTTTCCCTATAAGCTATTGCGAGGGCTGTAGGAGCAGAAACAATTCAAATAAATTCAACAAATCTTTGCTGAACACCTCCCAGATGTATTGTAAAAAGAGGAGACTCCTCCTAGGCACAGAACATGGTAAAATAAAGCAGAATTTAGTAAATTCTACAGGAGAGGTACAAGCTTAATGCTAAGAGGGGAGGGAGGGGAAAGGAAAAGTCACTTCCCACTAGGATGATAACAAGTCATCATACATTATTGGGATTTGCAGTGGGCATTAAATGATCGAGCTATAGCTGTGACACATAAAGATGATAGACTTGATATTTGCCACAGAAAAGTACATTTTTTTCCCCTATCCAGGTAAAGTCATTACTAAATCTTGAATCAGCAGCTAGGCTGATTCAGTGTGGTTAGAGCACCAGGATCCCATGGATTCAAATTCTGCAGAAAAGGATGACCCAAGAGGGTGGAGAATGAAATTTTATAAACACAAAAAGAAACAACTCCACTGGGGGGGGGGGGGAATGGGAAATTGTCTAAAACATCCCACAGGGGATTCATCAGTCAAGATTTTAAAGATAAGTACAATGATTGGAAACTGGAGTCACATAGGCTCATATTCCTCAGTTCAAATCTGAACTCAAACTTAGAAACTGTGCAACCCTGAGCAAGACACTTAACTGTTTGTATCAGTTTCCTCATCTTTAAAATGAGCTGGAGAAGGAAATGGCAAATCACTCTAGTATCTTTGCCAAGAAAACTCCAAACAGGGTCACAAAATTAGACACAACTGAACAACAACAAAGATCCTAAATCAGAATATGGTGCCTGAGAAAGAAGAACACCCTTCTGCTCTGAAGCCTGTTTTAACTTCAATCATAACATTTCCAACAGAAGTAAAAATAAATGACACCAGATCTGAAATGACATCAGTGCTGGAGTTCTGCACCTGGGAGATAGTTTTACTATGAACTCTGACTCAGTCTGCATTTATTTAGCCTGAGTCATTTGTAAAACAACCAACCAAAAAGGGCCCAAGGCTTGGGTGTATTCCTGAACTTGAGGTGAAACAAAAGGAGGTTCTCAAACTGAGAGCTTGTGATGCTCAGTCTAAAGGAGAAAACCTAGTTTTGTTCTGAACTGCTAGTGTTACTGATTCCAAACTATTCAGGATTTCCCTATCCCAGTTTTGCCTTCTGCTAAGGAGCTCATCAATGATACTCAACTTCTAGGGAAGAGAGGAGAATGATTATGGAATTATCAAGTCATTTTAGGATTCTTGATCAAATCATGAAACTTTCCTTGATCTATTCCTCTCTTTAATTAGAAATAACCTTTGCTCCCTCAATTTAGAAATGTTATACCTAATTTTTTCTATACTTATTATAGCTATTTTTCTAAGTGCCAAGTCATTTATGAGATATAAGCTCCCCACAAGAAGACAATATCTTATTCCTAAACTTTGTTAGAGCTTAGCACACAGTAGTTAAACATTTATTGCCTCTGAATTCAAACAATAAGTTACCAAGAAAAAAATTTCCTGAAGTTGATGAATTCACACAAAAATTCTATCAAATTTTTAAAGAATTGATAGTACCAAAAAAGAATAGATAGTACCCATATTTCACAAATTATTCACAAAAATTGGGAAAGAAAGCACCTTTTACATGAATCCTTTTATGAAACAAATAAAGTTCTAATATCTAAACCAGAAAGAGATAAAACATAGAAAGAAAACTATATAACATATATGTATGTACATACATATATGTTTACAGATATGGTATATATATATATATGTATATATATTCCAATATGATTAATAAACATTGATTCAAAGATTTTAAACAAAATACTATCAAATAGACTATAGTGATTTATCTAAAACATCATTCATTATTGATGAGAGATAGGAAAGGGAGAACCCTGTTGATCAGCGCAAAGATAGTAAGATAGGCCCATGAGGCACAGTGAACCTGTAAATGAATTTATAGGCCCAAAAACCTAGATTGATTTTAAAAAAGGTTTATTGTAGAAATTTGGAAGTAAAGTTAAAGGTAGAAAGACCAGGGCCAAAGGTGGTTGCTGGGTGGGCAGGAATCCTTACATGGCTGGAAGGATACCATGTTGGGGGGGGGGGAAAGGGCTACTGCAAAGAGAGAGCTCCAGCTTGGCTCTTTTATACCTACCTAAAAAGGGCTTGTGGGAGGTGCCCCAAGTTCTTGGCAGGCTTTTCAGATAAGGAAGAAACTGTTTGTGGGGGGTTGGGGAAACCTGAGCAAATAGTGGGGGCTGAAAAACCCAAGCCAGCTCAGATCCGGTGGGGGCTGGGCCCGGATATTCAAAAGGGTGCCTTTTGACCAGGATTTGTGAATCAAAGGTCAAATCGGAAAGGAAATCTTAAAGGGAACTCAATCCCCATCATTATGACTAAGAGGAATTTATACCAGAGGTGAAAGAATGATTTGACATCAGAAAACAATTGACATAATTAATCATATTCAAAACTGAAGCATCCAAGCCTACTATATCAGTTTAACAGATATAGAAAAAACTTTTGAAAAAATATACAATTCTAGTTTTGTGCTAAAAACCTTGCATAGTACATAGAGTGAACTTTTGTAATATAATAATAAAAAAATCTATCTAAAACTAAAATCAAGTACCATACATACTCACTGGAACCTTTTCTAATAAATAAAAGAATGAATCAAGAATGCCAACTCTTTCTGCTATTTTTTTTTTCATCTGTTTCAATCATGTCCTACTCTTTGTGGTCCTTTTTTTTTAAATAAAATTTATTTTTTTAATTAATTTTTATAATTATAACATTTTTTGACAGTACATATGCATAGGTAAATTTTTTTTTACAACATTATCCCTTGTACTCCCTTCTGTTCCAAATTTTCCCCTCCTTCCCTCCACCCCCTCCCCTAGATATCTTATAGTATATCCTAGGTACAATATATATATATATGCAGAACCGAATTTTGTTGTTGTTGCTGTTGCAAAGGAAGGATTGTATTTGGAAGGTAAAAATAATCTGGGAAGAGAAACAAAACAAAACAAAACAAAACAACAACAACAACAGCAACAACAACAACAAAAACAAACAAACAAACAAAAAAACAATAATGCTCACAGTTTACACTCATTTCCCAGTGTTCCTTTTCTGGATGTAGCTATTTCTGTCCATCATTGATCAATTGGAATTGGATTAGCTCTTCTCTATGTTGAAGATATCCACTTCCATCAGAATACATCCTCATATAGTATCATTGTTGAAGTGTATAATGATCTCCTAGTTCTGCTCGTTTCACTCAGCATCAGTTGATGTAAGTCTCTCCAAGCCTCTCTGTATTCCTCCTGTTGGTCATTTCTTACAGAACAATAATATTCCATAACATTCATATACCATAATTTATCCAACCATTCTCCAATTGATGGACATCCATTCATTTTCCAGTTTCTAGCCACCACAAAAAGGGCTGCCACAAACATTTTGGCACATACAGGTCCCTTTTCCTTCTTTAGTATTTCCTTGAGATATAAGCCCAGTAGTAGTACGGCTGGGTCAAAGGATATGCACATTTTGATAACTTTTTGGGCATAATTCCAGATTGCTCTCCAGAATGGTTGGATTCTTTCACAACTCCACCAACAATGCACCAGTGTCCCAGTTTTCCCACAGCCCCTCCAACATTCATCATTATTTGTTCCTGTCATCTTAGCCAATCTGACAGGTGTGTAATGATATCTCAGAGTTGTCTTAATTTGCATTTCTCTCATCAATGGTGATTTGAAACACTCTTTCATATGAGTGGAAATAGTTTTAATTTCATCATCTGAAAATTGTTCATATCCTTTGACCATTTATCAATGGGAGAATGGCTTGATTTCTTATAAATTAAAGTCAATTCTCTGTATATTTTGAAGATGAGGCCTTTATCAGAACCTTTAATGGTAAAAATGTTTTCCCAATTTGTTACTTCCCTTCTAATCTTGTTTACATTAGTTTTGTTTGTGCAGAAACTTTTTAATTTGGTGTAATCAAAATGTTCTATTTTGGGATCAATAATGGTCTCTAGTTCTCCCTTGGACACAAATTCCTTCCTCCTCCACAAGTCTGAGAGGTAAACTATCCTATGTTCCTCTATTTATGATTTCGTTCTTTATGCCTAAATCTTGGACCCATTTTGATCTTATCTTAGTATGTGGTGTTAAATGTAGGTCCATGCCTAGTTTCTGCCATCTGCTATTATTTGATATAGTTCTTGAAATGCCAGCAATAGCATAAGACAAGAGAAAGAAATTAAAAGAATTATGACAAAGAGGAGATAAAACTTTCTCCATTTACTGTTTACTTGGAAAACCCCAGGGAATCAGCAAAGATATTGAGATGATTATAGCTTTTGCTACAAAATAAATCTTTATAATCTCTATAATAATGGGGGTAGCTGGGTGACATAATGGATAGAATGTCAGGAATAGCATCAAGAAGGCTCATCTTCCTGAGTTCAAATCTAACCTCAGACACTAACTAAATGGCCCTTTTTCATCCTTTTGGCTCAGTTTCCTCATCTTTAAAATGATCTGGAAAAGAAAAGGGCAAACTACTCTAGTATCTTTGACAAAAAAAACCCAAATGGGGCCACAAACTTTCAGACATGACTTAAATAACAACAATATAATATAACAAAACACAAGAATCAATTAAAAAAAAGTAAATTCAATTCCAAATAACTACAAAATGAACAAAACATCTGAGCATCAACCTCCCAAAGCACAAAAAGTTTTTGTAAACTTTAAATTACAAAATATTCCTTAAAGAATTAAAAAGAGGATTCTAGAAAGATGGTGAAGAGGGTTAGAAAATTTCAAGCTTCCAGATCTCCCCTACAAACAAGTCAAAATAATTCCTCAGGGCAGAGAGCAGTAAAAATAAACAAGACTTGGGACAAAACAGAGTTCCTCCTGGGACAACCTGAGAAGATCAGAAGAAAGATACTAGTATGGAGGTTTGGCCCATATGAAGTGTAAACATCTCTAGGTCAGCTCCACTGAAATAGAAAACAGGGAAAGTAGACTAGCTGGGTTGGGAAGTAGCCTCAATCTAGCCATATGAATTTTTACCTCACAGATAGTAGGAAGTCTTGGTGTCTGAGCCAGGGATGATTGAAGGAAACTCTGCTTATAAAGAACACAAAGCCCAGCTGTGCTGCCCAGATGTGGCCCTGGGTGAAAAAGAACCAGGACATTTGGTGAGATAGGTCATTCTGGATGTGAGCATTTATAGGAGGGCAGAATTCTTGGTTTGAGGTTCTAGGCCAGAGGGCAAAACTGAAAGAGAATCTGAGGTCAGAGACACTATCCATGACAAGCCACAACTAGAGACAAAGGAAAAAGAATTGAGCTAGATCTTATTTTTTCCTTTTCCTATTTTTGTATTTAATTTTAAAATAGATAAATAAATTTTAAAAGTAAACTGTCTTTCTATAATTTTTTAAAAATAATTAAAGAACAACCTTAATAGCTGGAGAAATATTCAGTGTTCATGGCTAAGCCATGCCAATGTAATGAAAATAACAAAACTACAATTTACAATCGAATAGAAAAAAGAGTATTTTATCAAGCTTGACAAAATAATAACAAAATGCATTTGGGAAAAACAAAAGAACTAGAACATCAAGTAAAAAGATGAAAAGAAATAAGGATGAAGGGAGAATAGCAGACTTCCAAGCTTCAAACTACAATATGACGCATCAATCATCAGAACCATTTGGTATTGGCTAAAGAAGAGGGAGATAAATCAATGGAACAGACTAGACAAAGAATATTCAAAAACAATAGAACTCAATAAACACAATGTTTGATAAAGTAAAAATCTTTAGTCACGTACAGGAAAATTCCCTTTTCAATAAAATTGCTGCATAAACAAGAAAATTGTCTAGGCTTAGACCAACATCTTATACCACATACTACACAATAAGATCTTAAAATTAAAGATCATACTACAAAAAGAAGAAGATAAATAAATCATATAACTCATACCTCTAAGAAATGTGTTCTTAATCAAACAAGAGAGAAAGACAATTAATTTTTTTTAAAAGATAACCTCAAATATCTGAATGTGAAAAGCTTTTCCAAAGACTTTAAGTCATCTAAGAAAGAAGGAAAATAGTTAAATGGGAAAATATTTATATCAAATTTCTCTGATAAGAATTTGATATATAAGATATATAAACAATTAATAAATATACATAAGATTAAATAAGCTATTCCCCAATATATAAATGATCAAAGAACATGAATAATTCTCAAAAGAAAAAAGGCAGAGTATTCACAAAATGAAAAAATGTTTCAAATCACTAATAATAAGAGAAATGCAAATCAAAACCAAAGGATCTACTTTATACTCAGAAAAATAAGCAAAAATTACCTCTCCAAAAATGTCTTGTCAACACTGGAGAAGTGGTGGAAAGAAAGACACCCAAATTCATTGTTGCTGAAGTGTGAAATTGTACAACCATTTTGGAAAGCAATTTGAAATTATTCAAATAAAGTGCCTAAAATACCTATGCCATTTGAAACTCCATTACTAGGTTTATAACCCAAGGAAGGCAATGATAAGAGGGAAAAAAGTCCCCATATACTACAAAATATTTATAGCAATACTTTTTATTTTTAAAGCCTAAAAATTACAAATAAAATAGAGGCCTGTCATTTGAGGAAAGGATTAACAAATTATGGTAATATTAATGGAATGGAATATTCACCAGACTATAAGAAAAACATTTATGTGATAAATATAGCAAAGTATGGAAGGCTCCATATGAACAGCTACAGAGTGAAGTAAGCAGAACCAAGAGAACTATATCTAGATAGATAAATAGATATACAAATATATTCCAAAACAAAAGATAACAATCAACCAACTATACATATATATATAAACTATATATATATATTTATATATATATATATGTGTATACATATACATGTACATGTATACATATACACATACATACTCCAACATCAAAATCATCAAAAATAAGTGTAACTAATTTATAAAGATCAAGTGGGATTTAAATGAAAAACAATGAGAAGACACTCTCAATATATCCCTTGATGGACATGAGAGGTCTCCAGGTATTACATATT
Organism: Sminthopsis crassicaudata; assembly: GCF_048593235.1. Lineage (NCBI taxonomy): Eukaryota > Metazoa > Chordata > Mammalia > Dasyuromorphia > Dasyuridae > Sminthopsis > Sminthopsis crassicaudata. The sequence goes on along the minus strand of NC_133617.1, from coordinate 302,273,125 downwards.
GCACATGTCTTCAGACTTTCCAACCTATCAATAAGTTATGCTGATATTTTTACTTCTCTAAAAAAAAACCTGTCATATGGGATGGTCCTTAAGTAAGGAGAAAGAGAAGGTTACTTGGGATACCATGGTGATATAAGAAACAAAATATATTTTTTGAAAACTTATTTTAAAAAGAAAAAATTTTCATGGAGAGAAGAGTAAGGAAACTCAGCTTATTGTGTCAGATCAAAGGCTAACTAAATACATTATAGGATTTAGAGCTGCACAGAAGCTTAGAGATCAAGTCAAGTCACTTATTCTTCCTCATTTGCAAGATTAAGAACTCAATTTAGATGATCTCTAAGATACCTGCTACCACTAAAATTATATTATTAGAATCAGTGAATCTCTAAACATAGGCAAATATATCATATAAATTAATATTTAAATAAATACAAATGTCTAGTTTTAAGTTATGTACTTCTTCATAAATTCCATTGTTACTGATCACAGCTAAACTAGATTGTGTATCCTCTCTTGCAAAAGATAAAAATCATCGATGCAGTATCAAAAGGCACCTAACTAACTATCTCACACAAAAAGAATGAATCCTGTCTAGAACACCCCTAAAAGTGGTCACTTAGCCCTGCAGCTGAAGCTCTCCAATAGCTGAGAATTCAATACTTACAAAGGAAGCTCATTGCCTATCAGGATAGCTTGAATTCTTAGAAATATTGTCAATCCTACTTCTTCTTTCTGAAGCAAAGATAAACAGAAATAATTTATCTTCTATATGATAGCACTTTTAATACTTAGAGGCAACTATATCATATTTCCCAAGGGTTCTCTTTAAATTACATGTCTCATTCAACCATACTCCTATGTCATGATTTTGAGTCTCCTCACTGTCTTATTGTCTTTCTATGACTACAAGTTAGACTGTCAAAGTCAGTCCTAAAATGTGGCACCTAGAACTGGACATAAATACTTCATTTATGATCTAATCAAGACAGAGTACAATAAAATTATCACCTCCCTTACAGTGGATGCTATATTTCTATTTTTGCTATCTAATATTCTATTAGCTTCTTCATTTGTTTCACCCTACTATGAACTAAAATTGCAAGCAAATAACAGAAAGAATGATCCACACTCAGTTCTCACAGTCCTCTCTCTGGGTGTAGATGGCTCTCTTTATCACAATATTATCGGAATGGATCGGAATCATCTGATTGTTGGAAAGAGCCATGTCCATCAGAATTGATCATCATAAAATCTTGTTATTGCTGTGTGCAATGATCTCCTGGTTCTATTCATTTCACTTAGCATCAGTTCCTATAAGTGTCCCCAGGCCAACAAGTCATAGAAATAATAAATAATTTTATTAAAGAAAATATTAATGATAAGACAACTTAGCAAAATTTATGATATGCTACTGCAGTAGTACTTAGAGGAAATTTTATATCTTTAAATGCTTTATATCAATAAAATAAAAAAGCAAATCAATGAATTAGGTATGCAAATAAAAACTGGAAAACAACCAAATAAAATTCTCCAATTAAACACCAAATTTGAATGCTGAAAATTATAAGATAGATTAACAGAATTGAAGATAAGAAAACCATCATAGCCAAGATTAGAAGGAAAACAGGAAATTGGGGGAGGATATGATTTTGTGACAAATTTCTCTAATAAAGAATTCATTTTTCTAATATGTACAAAAATGACTCAAATTTAGAAAAACATGAGTCATTCTGGAATTGATAAATGGTCAAAAGATATGTACAGGCAGTTTTCAAATGATAAAAATCAAAGCTATCTATAGTCACGTGAAAAATGCTCTAAATCACTATCAGAGAAATGCAAACTAAAACAACTCTACAGTATCATAGTAGCTAATATGACAGGAAAAAAAATAACAAATGTGGGAAGGGAATGTGGAAAAATTAAAATACTAATGCATTTTTGGTGGAGTTGTGAATTGATCCAATCATTTTGGAAAAAAATTTGGACTATGCCCAAAGTCATATAAAACTGTGCTTGCCCTTTGATCCAGCAATTCTACTAGGTTATATGTACAAAAGTATTTATAGCAGTTATTTTTTTGGTGACAAAGAATTGGAAAATTAGGGTATGCTCATCAATTGCGGAATAGCTGAACAAGCTATTGAATATAATTGGGATGGAATAGTATTATACAGAATTGACTAGCTGGATGGTTCAGAAAAACCTGGGAAAACATATGAACTGATACAAAGTGAAGTTAGCAGAACTGGGAGAATATTGTACATAATAACAGTAATTGTGCATGATAATCAACTGTGAATGACTTAGCTATTCTGATCAATACAATGATCCAAGATGGTTCCAAAGGATTTATGATAAAAAATGATATTCCTCTCCAGAGAAAGATCTGATAAGAGGACTGCAGGTTGGAATATTTTTTTCACTTTTTTTTTTTTGCTTTTATTTGCAATATAGCTAATATGAAAATATGTTTTACATGATTTCATAAGTGTAACAGGAATCATTTTTTTTCCTTCACAATGGGAAGGAAGGAACTGGAGCAAAGGAAGGAATTTGGGACTCTTAAAAAATTAATGTCAAAAATAAATAACTTTTTTAAAAAAGACATGGATCAATTTGCATGAACTGACACTGAGTGAAGTAAACAAAACTAACCAGAATAATAATTTATACCATAATATCGATATATATATATATATCAAGATGAATAATTTTGAGCATTTTTATTAAATGTTGAATAAAACAAGCAGAACCAAGAAGCCAAAACCTCTGGACCAACCTTGTTATGTCATACCTACTTGCCCTTGGCATTATCTGATTTAACAGCTGAAGCTGAACATTTCCTTCCCTTCCTTTCTCTCTCAGGTCAATGCCCTATTCTTTAGATCAGAACTTTCAGAATGACACTTGCTCTAGTGGGAATTCATAAATGTATTGTAAGCCTCCTGCAAGCAAATCTATAACAAGTTACCTTCCCAAGAGGTAAATTTGACTCTTTAACTCTGCTAATTAGCTTTGAAGCACAATGGCAGCTTGAGGGGGTTTTCCTGCTCTACTTATGAAGGAAACAATCTTTCTCCTCATGATTAAAACTACCACCAGAAAGAGAGAAAAAAGCTTTATCCGGATGATTGCCTAATAATAGTTTTCCAAAAATCAGAAAAATGTTACCTCCAGCAATGTTTCTATGACATCCTAAAACCTGTTCTTTATTAATGCTTTATAACCACTGAACAGTTTCTTATTAAGTGCTATGGCTTAATTCAGGGACTATTTTTTTTTCTTAAAAGAATCAGTTTTTCCCCTTTGATCATTTCCATTTGAACATAATAAGCGGCATTTTTTTTCTTGTACTTATATTTTATTTTTTTCAATTAACAAGTTTATCTTATCTTTCCCTCTCAATTTCCCTCCATACATGCAAATTAGGAAAACATTTATATTTCTGTGTACATATAAAGAGACAGAGATAGAGATGATTAAGCTAACCAAATTCCCACTCTGGCCATGTCCAAAAATGTTTATCTCATTTGGCACCTTGAGTCCACCCTCTCTCCATCACAAGATCATTGACCTGCTTCATGCATTATCCGTTCTCCAGAAAAGATCAATACAAATGGTCAGTTCATTGCTCAGAGTTCCTAAGTCATGCTGTACAAGAAAGTTCAGATCAAAAAGGGAAAAAATGAGAAAGAAAAAAAAGCAAGCAAACAACAATAAAAAGGCAAAAATACTATGTCGTGATCCACATTCAGTCCCCACCGTCCTCTTTTTGGATGCAGATGGCCTTTTCAATCACAATTCCTAAGTCTTTCAAAGATGTTTCTCTTTATGTTGTTGTCATTGATAAATATTTCAATTTATTTCCCTAATATATATATATATATATACATATATATAACCAATTTTAACATTAGTTTTTTTTTTAATTAAGTTTCAAATTCTCTTTTCCTCCTTTTTTCCCTTCTTTTCCCTTTTCATTAAGAAGGAAAGGAATATGACATAGGTTCTATATGTGCAGTAATGCAAAATGTATTTCCATATAAATCATGTGGTAAAATTAAGTTTTAAAAAATACATTCTTTTCATTTGCGTTCAACTCTATCAGTTCTTTCACTAGAGGAAAATGGCATTTTTCATCCTAGTTCTGTTCTCTTGGTTCACTCTGCATCAGTTAATATAAGTCTTCTTTAGTTTCTCTGAAGTTGTATTTTTCATCATTATTTATAATGCAATAATAGTACATTATATTCATATGCCATAATATATATGTAATGTACATAATATATATATATATATAATATTTTGTATATACATACATACATACATATATATAGTATGGGTACCTTTTGCTTTCTTGTGATCTCTCTCTGAGGTCACAATAAATTTTAAACAAGTTGCATATGTACTTCAAATCCACTTAGACTTATAATGTTAGAGACCCTCCAAAGAGCTTTTGTTTATGTGGGCCATCTCTATTAACATTTATCTTATTAGACATATAACACCTTGTTGCCCAATCAGATCAAGTCCAAATTCAAAAGTCAATACATTGTAGTGGAAAGAGGATCAGGACTGGAATTAGTGAAGACTGGGAGTCAAATCCTACCACTGCTTCTTACCACTTGTGTTACCACTTAACTCACTCTGAGTCTCAATTTTCTTATTTGTGAAATGAAGACAGTCATACCAATAGTGAGTGCATCATTCACAAGTTTGAAGAGAAATTAAATATGTGGGATGTTTTTCAAACTCAAAATCTTATGTGTATATCAAATATTACTATTAGGTATTCAAATCACAGTCCTTGGCAATAAATATTTATTAAGAATCTACCAAATGATACTAGTGACTTCTAGGGGTGGAGCGAAGATAGCAGAGAAACAAGTAACTTAACTGACTTCCTGATGTCTGAAGAGTAGCCAAGATTGTATACATGTCTATTTTTGTATCATTATGTAATCTTAGACAAGTCACTCTGAGACTCACTATATTCACCCATACAACTGAGAAAGCTTTCTTTCAAATGAGCACATAGTCATGAATTTAGAGCTAGGAGGTCACTTGATCAATAAACATTTACAAAGCAGCAGGAACTATGCTAAGTGCTGGGATTACAAATATGAAAAAGAAAAATGGTTCCTGCCCTCAAGGAGTTTACAATCTAATGGGAAGAGGTGATAGTATCATAAAGGAAGCCAAGAAGTTTAAGGAGGAGAACCCAGGCACAAAGGCATGATGAAGTCCAGTCTTGTTCAAAATACAGACCAGGGGGAAATGAAAAGGTGTCTGGTCTGGAAGTCCTTCTTATAAATAGAAGCTTGTAGGAAGCTTTTTTGCCTCACCTGACAGCCCTCCAATCATAGGGACAGAATGTGTGACTAAAAGCTGATATGACCTTGTAGGATGATGAGTTTCTTTATGATGAGGTTTCCTATTGGGAATCCAGTCCAAGTAGTTCAAGGAGGAAATGAGTGATTGAAGGAGTGAATTTAGAGATTACTTAGTACAACGTCATATAGGTAGTCAGCGGCCAAATTGAGATTTGAACTCAGATCTTCTGAGATCACATCCAACAATCCTTCAACTGAACCATGTTCTCCTTTTATGCTTATATGATGACTTCATAAAACTTTGCTTAAAACATAGTAGTTGCAAGATGAAGAGAATATCAAGCAAGAGGTAGCTTTGGACTCAGGTAAGAGTTCCACAAGGAATGGGCATAAGAAGTGGATTACTTATCTTCTACTTGTCCCTTACTTGTCCGAAACTGCACTTCTCCTTTTGACTTTGCTATTGCTTTTTATAGCTAAATGGGTAGCCTAGGTGGAACAGTGGATAGAATGCTGACCCTGAATTGAGGAAGATTTATTCTCATAAGTTTAAATTTGACCTCAAACACATTGCATCTCTGGGCAAGTCACTGAACTTTGTTTGCCTCATCTCCTTATCTGTAAAATGTTTGTAAAATTTGTTTAGAGAAAGAAACAAAAACCACTCCAATATCTTTACTAAGAAAGCCTCAAATGGGGTCATGAAGAGTAGGAAACAACAATAAAATTGCTTTTTATAGAACCAATACTTGTCCAGTCTTACATGACTGATACCTTTGATTTTCCCTTTTTCCTCACTTCTCCCATTCAGTTGCCAAGCACATAGTTCACATCCACCCCTCTCCTGCATCTCACTGACACCTCCAATGTACAAGCCTTTATTATTACCTACCTGGAAAATTTCAAAAGCTAACAGGTTTTTCCACCTTCATCTTCTCACTGTAATCTATCTTTTACCCAGCATCTGGACTAATCATTCTGTGATCTAAGCACACTATTGCTAATGCTCTGTTGTTCCTTATTGCTATGGGTATAAAGTTAAATTTGTCTGTCATTCAAGGTCCCCTAAAGTTCATCATCACTTTACCTTTCCTTCTTTAATTTATATTACTATTTTTCTAAACACTAAGCTGCAACTGAATTCATGTATTCTAGGTCCTCCTGCTTCTATACCTAGACCCAAAAGGCTCTCCCTCCCTATCTTCATCTGCAGAATTTCTAGCTATCCTTTAAAGTTCAATTCAGATAGGACTTCTCTAAAAAGTTTTATACAATCCCTAGGCAGCTAAATGGCACAATATTTAGAGCTTTGGGCCTGGAATCAAGAAGACCTAGCCTCAAATCGAGACTTAAACACTTACTAGCTATGTGATCCTGACCAAGTAACTTAACTACTGTTTGCCTCAGATTACTCAACTATAAAACTAAGATAACAAAAGCACCTACCTCACAAATAAAAATTTAATTTCTCTCTCTCTCTCTCTCTCTCTCTCTCTCTCTCTCTCTCTCTCTCTCTCTCTCTCTCTCTCTCTCTCTCTCTCTCTCTCTCTCTCTCTCTCTCTCTCTCTCTCTCTCTCTCTCTCTCTCTCTCTCTCTCTCTCTCTCTCTCTCTCTCTCTCTCTCTCTCTCTCTCTCTCTCTCTCTCTCTCTCTCTGTCTCTCTTCCTCTCTCCCTTTTCCCTACGTCTCCTCCCTCCTTCCTCCTTTTTCTTCCTTTCTCTCTTCCCCTTTCCTTCTCACCCTCCTTTCTCTTTTACTATCTTTCTTATTCTTTTCCTCTCTTCTCTTCCTTTTCCAGTCTTTCTCCCTTTCTTTTCTGTCTCTCCCCCTCTGCCTCGCTTTTCTACATAAGACACTCTGAATCTTTGATTCCAACTAGATTTAGGATATTTATACAAGTCTCATAGACCTTTCATTGCCAATTCCTTCATTCAGTCCAAGCATACTATCAATATCACCCTCTAATTCATCCCATGGATATCCAGGACTTAGTCTAAGATTTATTAATGAATGATTGAGTCTTGTTCTCCTTTAAGTTATAAGGGCATAGCATCATATGTATTACTTATTTTAATTGAAGTGGTGTAGTTGTCTAGGTTGACACATCATATACCCTTACACATCGATCATTATTTACCATAGTTCAGGTGTAAAAGAAAGATCCCAATTAAAGTCATCTCAATCCATTCCTGTAACAGCAGATGATTTCATTCCTGAATGGAACTCAGTCCTATTCTATTTAATTCTTTCAAGATAACAAAGAGTCCCCTTCTTAAAAATTCTTTTCATCCTCTTTATAAAATAAAGGTCATAATAGTTTTACAGGAAACCAATATCTAACCATTATCTTTTTTCTCTCTCTTTCTCACTAAAGATTTGACAGCAAACTCGATCTTCAATTTCTTTCAAAGTAGTTTTCTATCCAAACTGATTCCTCAAAAATTCTCTTCATAATCTTTATTACAACCTACTAGTTATAGCCAGAAAAGAATTGTTTTTTACATCTTCTTTTCTGATACTTTTTTAGAACACAGATCAAAGAAAAACTTCCTTGCTCTCCTTGACTCCATAGAAAGAAACTTTATAGTGGACAGTTACAGCTGTTAACTTTAAGCATCCTGCTTTTAAAGAGAAACAATTTTTACAAAAGAAGCTTTTGAAACAGAGATTACATTGATAAACAAGGTAAAAACCTATAGGGAGAAAATATATAGGGAAAATAATTCCATTTACTCTTTAAATTTAGAGCTAGACAAAGAATTGATTCAAATCTATAAAAACAGGAGCTATTTCCCAATATTTAAATGCTCAAAGCATATGAACAGGATTTTTTAAAAATTATGAGCAAGGAATATAAATTATAAATAATTAGCAAACATTTACTGAGTGCCTGATAATGTGCCATCCATTGTGCTAAATTCTAAAGATACAAAAACTAAGATAGCATAAACTTCTCCCTCAAGGACTTTACATTCTATTGGGTTAGATCAAAGCTTCTTAATCTGTGGGTCTCAAAATGGAGTTAAAAAACTGAATGTAGGGATTCAGGGAATTATGATTTATTATCAGTTAATGTTTCATTTGTATATCTATTTTATATACTTATAAACTCAGGGTCATATAAAAATTTCTCAGGCAAAAAGAGTTGCCAAATAGAAAAATTTAAAGAAGCCCTGGAGGTTAGATAACTTTCAGACATCATTGTATTAATGAGGAATTCCACCTCTACCCTCAATCAATATAATTACAAGGTGTTGAGAGGATGAGTGATCACTTTCTTTCAAATGTATGAAACTATGTTTTATGCTTAGCTCTCTTTTTAATTGTATCAAAAAAGGAATGATTTGAATGTCTGACGAAAAAAGTTAACATAATACTCCTTGGGAGTTTCAAAAAACAATAGAATTTTAGCATTAGATTTATTTTGGCAGCAAAAAAAAGTTAAATTTCAAGAACTCAAAATAGGAGTTCATTTAGGTGGCAGACTCTCAGCTCTGTACTTAAGAGTAACAAGGAGTGGGAGAGAGGACTCAAAAGGAGTATTACTCCATCCCCTTAAGACAAATGAAAAGTGTGAGAGACAGAGTTTCTCTGTGTCTCACATAGTCAATTTATTAATTAGACTAGCAGATAATCAACAAATTGAGATCAGTGGTTTTATTAGAAATTAAATAGCACTCACTGAAGCCATGATTGTTTAACTTTAGAAAAGGGAGAGTCAGGAGCTACTTTGCTCAACTTTATGCCAATAAATTCGATAACTTAAATGAAATGGAAGAATACCTTTAAAAATATAGCTTGCCCAGATTAACAGAGGAAGAAGTAAGTAGTCTAAATAGTCCCATTTCAGAAAAAGAAATAGAACAAGCTATTAACCAACTCCCTAAGAAAAAATCCCCAGGACCAGATGGATTTACATGTGAATTCTACCAAACATTCAAAGAACAACTAACTCCATGCTATATAAACTATTTGAAAAAATAGGGATTGAAGGAATCCTACCAAATTCCTTTTATGACACGGACAGGGTACTGATACCTAAACCAGGTAGATCAAAAACTGAGAAAGAAAACTATAGACCAATTTCCTTAATGAATATTGATGCTAAAATCTTAAATAAAATATTAGCAAAAAAGACTTCAGAAAATCATCCCCAGGATAATACACTATGACCAAGTGGGATTTATACCAGGAATGCAGGGCTGGTTTAATATTAGGAAAACTATTAGTATAATTGACCATATTAATAATCAAATTAATAAAAACCATATGATCATCTCAATAGATGCAGAAAAAGCATTTGACAAAATCCAACATCCATTACTACTAAAAATGCTTGAGAGTATAGGAATAAATGGACTATTCCTTAAAATATTAAGGAGCATATATTTAAAACCTTCAGTAAACATCATATGTAATGGTGATAAACTAGAACCTTTCCCTGTAAGATCAGGAGTGAAACAAGGTTGCCCACTATCACCATTACTATTCAATATAGTATTAGAAATGCTAGCCTCGGCAATAAGAGCCGAGAAAGAGATTCAAGGAATTAGAGTAGGAAATGAGGAAATCAAACTATCACTCTTTGCAGATGACATGATGGTATACTTAGAGAACCCCAAAGACTCTGCTAAAAAGCTATTAGAAATAATTCAGAATTTTAGCAAAGTTGCAGGATACAAAATAAATCCACATAAATCCTCAGCATTTTTATACATTACCAACACAATCCAACACCAAGAGATACAAAGAGAAATTCCATTCAAAATAACAGTTGATAGTATAAAATATTTGGGAATATATCTACCAAAGGAAAGTCAGAAATTATATGAGCAAAATTAGGAAACACTTGCCACAAAAATAAAGTCAGATTTAAATAATTGGAAAGACATTCAGTGCTCTTGGATAGGCCGAGCGAATATAATAAAGATGACAATACTCCCCAAACTAATCTATTTATTTAGTGCTATACCAATCAGACTCGCAAGAAACTATTTTAATGACCTAAAAAAAATAATAACAGAATTCATATGGAACAACAAAAGGTCGAGAATTTCAAGGGAAGTAATAAAAAAAAATTAAATGAAGGTGGTCTAGCTATACCTGATCTAGAACTGTATTATAAAGCAACAGTCACCAAAACCATTTGGTATTGGCTAAGAAATAGACTAGTTGATCAGTGGCATAGGTTAGGTTCACAGGGCAAGATAGTGAATAAAAATAGCAATCTAGTGTTTGACAAACCCAAAGATTCCAGCTTTTGGGATAAGAATTCATTATTTGACAAAAACTGCTGGGAAAACTGGAAATTAGTATGGCAGAAACTAGGCATGGAGCCACATTTAACACCACATACTAAGATAAGATCAAAATGGGTCCAAGATTTAGGCATAAAGAACGAAATCATAAATAAATTGGGGGAACATAGGATGGTTTACCTCTCAGACTTGTGGAGGAGGAAGGAATTTGTGTCCAAAGGAGAACTAGAGACCATTATTGATCCCAAAATAGAACATTTTGATTACACCAAATTAAAAAGTTTCTGCACAAACAAAACTAATGCAAACAAGATTAGAAGGGAAGTAACAAATTGGGAAAACATTTTTACAGTTAAAGGTTCTGATAAAAGCCTCATCTCCAAAATATACAGAGAATTGACTTTAATTTATAAGAAATCAAGCCATTCTCTAATTGATAAATGGTCAAAGGATATGAACAGACAATTTTCAGATGATGAAACTATTTCCACTCATATGAAAGAGTGTTCCAAATCACTATTGATCAGAGAAATGCAAATTAAGACAACTCTGAGATATCATTACACACCTGTCAGATTGGCTAAGATGACAGGAATAAATAACGATGAATGTTGGAGGGGCTGTGGGAAAACTGGGACACTGGTGCATTGTTGGTGGAGTTGTGAAAGAATCCAACCATTCTAGAGAGCAATCTGGAATTATGCCCAAAAAGTTATCAAAATGTGCATACCCTTTGACCCAGCCATACTACTACTGGGCTTATATCCCAGTATTCCCTAAAGAAGGGAAAGGGACCTGTATGTGCCAAAATGTTTGTGGAAGGGCTAGAAGCTGGAAGATGAATGGATGTCCATCAATTGGAGAATGGTTGGGTAAATTATGGTATATGAATGTTATGGAATATTATTGTTCTGTAAGAAAAGACCAACAGGAGGAATACAGAGAGGCTTGGAGAGACTTACATCAAGTGATGCTGAGTGAAACGAGCAGAACTAGGAGATCATTATACACTTCAACAATGATACTATATGAGGATGTATTCTGATGGAAGTGGATATCTTCAACATAGAGAAGAGCTAATCCAATTCCAATTGATCAATGATGGACAGAAATAGCTACATCCAGAAAAGGAACACTGGGAAATGAGTGTAAACTGTGAGCATTATTGTTTTTTGTTTGTTTGTTTGTTTTTGTTGTTGTTGTTGCTGTTGTTGTTGTTGTTGTTGTTTTGTTTTGTTTTGTTTCTCTTCCCAGATTATTTTTACCTTCCAAATACAATCCTTCCTTTGCAACAGCAACAACAACAAAATTCGGTTCTGCATATATATATATATATTGTACCTAGGATATACTATAAGATATTTAATATGTAGGGGAATGCCTGCCATCTAGGGGAGGGGGTGGAGAGAAGGAGTGGAAAAATTCGGAACAGAAAGGAGTACAAGGGATAATGTAAAAAAAAATTTACCTTTGCATATGTACTGTCAAAGAAAATGTTATAGTTATAAAAATTAATAAAAAAGAAAAAAAAAAGAAAAGGGGGATTCCACAGGGGTTAAAATAAACTCTGGTTGGTTAACAATCAATGAGAGAATGATTATTACAATGAGAGGTGAGCTTCTTCTAATGAGGGCTGGATTCTAACATTAATCATGTCAGTACTTTACCAGATCATTATGCCTCCAGCAATCTATATAAAAGAATCTATTCTCTACCCATTCCTATCCAATAGAATAATGGTGGGATTCCATAAAAATTCTATCTAGATAAGATGGTCTGGATAGGGTGAATTTTTGGGCAAGGTCACAAATGTCTTTTAGATGTTAGGCGTTGAATAACCAAACAAAAATAGAGAATCTTTAGGTTCCTTGTAGAAAATTGGCTATTAATATAATTACAAAAAAAATAATCATTTTTTTCATCCTCCCACAACTAACCACATTATTGGGAAGACTAATTATTAAATAATACACCCTTCTGGGAATAGTAAAAGACATAACTAGAACAAATATAGATACATTTATATATTGAAAGATAGCCCTTCAAGGGAGAAAGCAGCTTCAAGGAATATGACTTCTTATATAAAGAAAATACTAGTTATGGACTCTAGAAAGGTATTTATCCTTGGATTCCAGAAGCAATCAGACCTAATGGGAACTATACAAAGGGAAAAAAGTATCTTTCACATAAGGAGCTGTGAGTTTTACCTTTGCTACCATATTTGTCTCACTAACATTATACTCTAAATTTGAGCCTATTCTGTTTGCAAAAACAAAGTAACCTCATTTAGGGGAAATATTTTATAACTATTGGTCTGACCTTCTCAGTAAATACCTTTTCTAAAAATTAATATATCTCAACTATTTGATTAATAATGGAAAGAATACCAATATGAGTTTACAAGCAACATTACTGGAAAGTCCATCAATTCTCCACATTACCTCTAAAACCCTGAGAGAAGTGGTAATTTTCTGAGGACCAAATTTGCTAGTTCAAGTGACCCCAGAGTAAGTATTACTATATAAACATACATATTATATGTATTATATATATTATATAAATTCATGAATACATATGTGTTGTATATATTATATCTCTGCACATGTATGGATATACAAAGACATGTGTGTATGTATATATGGAGATGGATTCGATATTTGATCTATACTTCAAAGGAGATTAGGGATTTCAAGAGAATCTATCTAGGCATCAGCATGAGACAGGAAAAGGAATATTGAATATGAGAAACAGTTAAGAAATATAGTGAGTGTATGGAATATTTAAATGGAAGTAATGTGAAATAAGCCTGTAAAGGGAGATTGAAACCAGATTGTAATGTCTATATATGCAAGAGAAATTTATTCAATCCAAGAGATTACAGGGAGACATTGAAGTTTATTGAGCAGGCTAGTAAACTGGTAAGACCTCTACTTTAGGAAAATCCTTTCAACAGATGCTTGGAGGATGACCTTAGACAAAGAGGCCAATTAGAAGACTGGTATAATTATTACCAGATAAGACAGGTGAGATTTAGGAAAAGAGATATACTAATAAATGCAGTATTCCTTCAGTGTCTCTTTCATCACTCCTTTCTCAAGGGTAGCTATTTGTTAACCCAGGAGTGAAAGCCTACAACATGAGCATCAGAGCAGAAGTGCCTCAAGCTGAGTTACCTAAGCAGGTCACTTTCACCCCTGAAGGAGACTTCTCTGACAACTTCAGAAGCCAGAGCAGTTCCAATTCAGGAAGGAGCATTGCCATATTGGGAGCTTCCAACCAAGGCCAGTTTAGAATAAAATTCTTCCTCCTGCAAATCTCAGATCTCATCAGTAGCCCAGGCTATTACACAGCCAGGTATTTTTTAGCTCTCTTAGGACTATAAGAAAAGGACTTTATAAGCCATAAAGTGCTATATGAATATAAATTATTACTATAGTTATTGCAGGTGTAAATATAGGGTATTTTCAAATGCCCTCGGAATAGAGAGGTCACCAGATATGAATGGAAGTAATTAATTTAGCAGGGTACCTGGCTAGTTGTATAATTTATCCTAGATGTCAGGAAGAAAATGATGATATATTAAGAGCAGTGGGCTTTCCAAAGGACATGTACATTGCATTATTTGGGGGAATACAAATGGAGTGAATGTGAAAGTGACCTTGGGTCCCATGGTTCAAACTAGTTCTGTGCTAGCTAACAACCAGGCTGATTGAGAACATTAGGCAAGGAGGTTACAGATGTCCTGTTTATTAGACAGAAAACATTAACATCTTGGTTGTACATTGAAACACAGTAAGACATGAAAATAAACAGGGCAAAGGGGAGAAGTTCACTGTATTTCCACCAAGCTGAATGAAAAAAAAATATCTATCTTGATGCTGGTGTTTGCTCAGATATGTCTGAGAAGCAATACAGAGAAAGCTTTTTCTTTTTTTAATGGAGCTATTTTCACCTCTGCAAGGTTAGCAAGGCTAATGAAATTCACTCAAGAAACTGCTTAGTGAAAAAGCAAAGAATTCTGGGTCTGATTTCAGAGTGGAGGATGGAAACACATAGCCTCCTTAGGGAACAAGAAAGAATTATGAAATTTTAGAGCTGGAAAGGCCTTCAGAGGTCCTCTGATTCAATCCCCTTATCCTATAGATGAAAAAATAGAAGCCCAGAGAAACTACATAGCCAATGACAGAACCAGGTCTGGAACCTGGATTTACTGAAACAGACCAGCACTGGGTTTTTCATGCCTAAAAGTAGTTGATGAGTCTTTGCTTGACATCAAGATTCCTTTTAGTGCTCATGTGTTATATAATAATAATAAATTACATTTAAGTAGAAGTTTATGGTTAGAAATATAGACTTCATATTTGTTTGACTTCTTCTCTATCTCTTCACTATGGAGGATTAGGTTCTAGTACTCTTCTCTTCTCTCCCTAGATACAATCTAAGGGTTTTTAACCTGATGTCCGAGTGCTTTTTAAAAATTATAAACTTATCAATATAATTGGCTTTGAATTCTATATATTTTTATTTTATGCATTTAAAAACATTCTGAGAAAGTGTTCATAAGTTCCTCCTTGATTATCAAAAAGGTCTTATGACACATAAAAATTAAGAATTCAGCCTGCTCTATATGTAATTGTGTGCTTCTCTCTCTCTTTCCTGGCCTATGGCTTTAACTATTATCTTTATCTATCTATCCATATGTATGTGTATGTGTATATATGTATATATAATTTATATATGTATATATATATATTTATGTGTGTATAAAAATATATGTGGAGGGGCACCACACATAAAACATAAACATAATCTCAGTCTTAAGTCTCTCTTTTGAATATAGTAATCTCATCTCAGCAATTGCGTGCTCAAAATTTCAAACTGGATATTTAAAAACATTTCAAACTCTACACATCCATATTTTCCTTTGGCATTTTAATATATCTTATTTTCCCAATTACATGTGATGACAATTTTTAACATTGATTTTTTTTTTAATTTCGAAGTCCAAAGTTTCATATTTCCTTTCTCTCTTCTCCCTTCCTAAGAAGGTAAGAAATTTGAGATATGTGAAATCATCAACGTTCATACTGACAAAGCAAAACTCATCCCTTCTATCAAATTTCTCTATTTCTGTCATTTATATATACTGTGTAAATATGTGTGTAAACTCCTTGAGAGCAGTAACTGTTTTACTCTTTGTTTTTACCCCCAGGACTTAGAACAGTATTTGAAATATAGTAGTTAATTTTTTAAAAATTTATTTATGTACTCATCCTAAAGTCTCAAAAGAATTGTAGGATATAATGGGCCACAATTAGTGATCCTCAAATGAAGAATTACAGCATTAAATGAAGAAGGGCAAAAATTGTCTCAATTTTCAAAAAATAGTCTGAAAATTATAGAATAGTGAACTTGACTTCCAATTCATGTGTGCATACACATATGTATTATATACATATATGTTTAGATAATTAGATAGATCCATATATATGGGATAATTGGGGAATATCTAAGGAAAAAAGTAATGATCACAAAAAAGTCAACATTGCTCATCAAGATGCATCATATCATCTAATCATCTCTCTCTCTCTCTTTTTCCATCTCTTTCTCTCTCTCTCTCTCTCTTTCTCTCTCTCTCTCTCTCTCTCTCTCTCTCTCTCTCTCTCTCTCTCTCTCTTTCTCTTTATAGTTATTGAAATGGAAAATCTAAAAATTGCTAGAGATGAAGTCTACTGAAATTTCAGCAAATAACTTGACAAAATCTCTGATGCTATCTTTGGGGAAAGGATGGAAAGGGATGAGAGCAAGACGATCAGGTCATTTCATGTAAATTAAACAACTCTGAGGTACTACTTCACATTTTTCAGATTGGTTAAGATGACAGAAAAAGATAATGATAAATGTTAAAAGGGATGAAAATTGGGACACTAATACATTGTTAGGGAATTTGTAAACTGATCCAATCATTCTGCAGAGTAATTTAAAACTATGCCCAAAGGGCTATCAGACTGTGCATACCCTTTGATCCAGCAGTCTCTACTGGGTCTGTATCCCAAAGAGATCTTTAAAAAAGGAGAAAAGAACCCATATGTGCAAAAATGTTTGTAAGTAGCCCTTTTTGAAGTATCATAAAACTGGAAACTGAGTGGATGCCCAACATTGGGGAATGGCTGAATAAGTTATGATATTTGAATGTAATGGAATATTATTGAAACGATCAACAGGATGATTTCAGAAAGGCCTGGAGAGACTTATATGAACTGATGCTAAGTGAAGTGAGTAGAGGCAAGAGAACATTGTATATAGTAATAACAAAATTATGTGATGATCAGCTGTGATGGACATGACTTTTTTCAACAATGAGATGATTTCAATAGACTTGTGATAGAGACAGCCATCTGCAACCAGGGCAAGGACTATGAAGACTGAATAGAGACCTTTCCAGTTGTTGTTTGCTTGCTTGTTTTTTTTTTTCTCATTTTCCCCTTCTGATCTGATTTTTCTAGTTGTAGCATAATAAATGTGGAAATACGTTTAGAAAAAATACACATATTTAACCTGTATTGAATTACTTTCCATATAGGGAAGGGGAGAGGGAAAGAGGGAGGGGGGAAAAAATTGGAACACAATGTTTTGCAAGGGTGAATGTTGAAAACTATCTTTGCATATATTTTGAAAAATAAAGAACTATTATTATTTTAAAATTCAAGGCATTTCAGCATTAGATGAATAACTAGGTCTAATGAGTTAATAATTTTGATATTAGTTTGTAAGGAGGAACAGTTAACTTGAAATCACATATTTAGAGCTAGATGGAAGCATAAAAGCCATCAAGCCCGATCCCTTAATTTTATAGGTGAGGAAAATGAGGTTTCCTCACTCTAAACCTCTCCAAACTTTCAGAAAGTCTTTCCCTAAATGCTATCTTAACTTATAAGATATCTCTGCCCCTGGGGCATCTTTCTCTAACTGGTCAGTCTTTCCCAGAACCTCCATTTTAAGGAAGTGCACAGTCCTCACATACACTCATCCATTCCTCTCTGGACTCATCAAATTTTTTTCTCCATCTCTTGGGCACTTTATCTCCTCCCTCCCCTGGCTTTTCAGTATCCTTCTTATTTTACTTTTCTTTAAAAAATCATTTTGTATCCTAAGTGCTTAGCATTATGGCTGGTATTTAGCAAGTGCTTAATAAGTATGCAAGCACCTGAGAGTGAAATAGATAGAGTTAGGTCTGGAATTGGAAAAAAAAAAAAAAAAAAGATTTCAATTCCAGCCTCAAACACTCACAGGTCATTTACCCTCTGTTTGCCCTACTTTTCTAAACTTTAATATTGAAATAATAATATTACATTCTCCTGGAGTTGCTGTGAGTATAAAATGAGATAAAACTCGTAAAAAAAGTGCTTAATATAGTGCCTGGAACATAGTAGGCACTATATAAATACTCATTTTCTTTCTGCTTGATAAAACTTATTGACTTGATTTAACAGAGAGGCAGAGAAATGAAATGATTTGCTCCAGATCATTAAAATAATATACAAGAGGGGTAGGATTTGGACAAAAGTCATCAACTCAAAATCCATTACTCATTATATTATTCCACACTGGGTCCTTGTTTTGATCAATAAACTAAAAGGGCTGAAATTGGAGGGAGGGAGGAACAGGGTGGAAGACAGACAGACAGACAGACAGAGACAGAAAAAGGAATAGACAGACGGAGACAGAGAGAGAGAGAGAGAACAAGAGAAAACAAATGCGTAGAAGACACAAATAATTGATAACAAATTCAAGATTCAAAAATACCTTGATATATGAGAACATTAAATTGAATAAAGCAAGACAAAATCTAACAGGGATAAATGTAAAAAGACTGTATCTGAGTGTTATTGTTTTTATTTTTTTATATTAATGTCACAGGTATAAGATAGAGAAATTGTAGCTAGGCAGCACTTCATATGAAAAAGTGGTAGTTTCTATGGCTAATCTTCAAAGACAACTATTGTACCAAACTGCCAATTTGCAATATGAGATTGAAGAAACTAACAAAATGTGTCTCATTTCACCATGCCATGTAATGCCCTCTACTTTTCTGTACCCTACACTCCCTGGCCCCAACTGAAATTCAAAGATTAATTTATTTTGTAGTTAGAAACAGATAAAACTCAAGGATAGAGAACACCAGGATAGAAAATGCAAAGATAAAAGAAAAAAAACATGAAATATGAACATTTCATTTCATTTCATTTTGTCACTGACTTACAGAAGCATCTACTATTGTTCAATAATCTAACCTAATTTGGTGAGAAGTGGGATAGAAGAGAAAAGAGGTCCTCCAAGGCTGAGTTCATTTAATGCCCAGAAGTAGAGAAGACAGATGGATATGAGAGAAAGTGCACTTACCAAATAGGAAGTTCATTCTACCTTGCTGCTCCTCTGGCATCTTCCTCTGCTTCCCTGAGTACTAGGCTCTCTGTGGTCACTTTTAGGTATTACGTTTTAGGAAGGTCATCGACAATCTAGAGCTAAGTGACCAAGATAAAGAAAGAAGGATTTGGTTCATTTTGGAGAAGGAGGAATAACAGAAATTGCTCAAAGGCAGATTTTAGTTCGATGTAAAAATTTTCTAGCATTTAGAGTTGTCTCAAAGAGGAATGGGCTACCCAGGGAAACAAAGCCAAAACTAGGCCAATTGGGGGTTGCAGGATGCATTAGTGCTTCCCTCCTTACTCTAGCACCTAGTAAGAAATCAATCAATCAACATTTATTAAGCACCTACTATGTACCAAGTACTGGGCTAGGTGCTGAGTGTGCAAAAACAAAAATTAAACAGTATCTTCACTGAATGTATTTTTATATAATTAGGAGAGACAACATGCATGTATACAAATGTTACAAAATATATATGAATTAAATATAAAGTCATGAAGGGTGGGGCTGGGGGAGTGCAAAATAATTAAGTATCATAGCAAGCTACAGATGGTCTATTTCCCCACCACAGCGTTGACCACCAAAGTCAGTTTCACGCAGACCCAAGATGCCGTGCTCCTTCCACAAGTCTTCCCAAATGGTATCTCAGAATCTTCTCCTATAAGGGGCCTCTGGTGGTCTCTGTTTCTCCCCAACAAGGAAAGGTCTCAGAGTCTCTCCCCATATCAGGTCTTTTGTCTCAGGATCTAAAATCTCTCTCAGAGGTTTCTCTTCCATCCCTCTGCAGCACTCCCCTTAATTTCTCTGCCTCAATGTATATAAAAATAATAGCTATAGCTCTGCTAAGAGGTAGTGAGTTCCCTGTCTCTGGGGATCTTCAAATAGAGGCTAGATGACCACATATTGGGAATTATTTAGAGGAAATTCCTACTCAGGCTTGAGTTGGACTAAATAACCTCTGAACTCCTCTCAACTTTGAGAATTTTGATGAAGAGGTATAGTCCCCTGGATGAGAGTAAGCCCCGAGTAGGAGTGAGGGGATAATGCTATCTCAGGATAAAGGAAGGCATCCATAGAAATCATGTTGTTATGTCTGGAAAACATGTTATATTATGTCTAGGAAATATGTAGCTTTCAATAATATCCCCTTCAGCGCCTAGAAGGACTGCTGAAGTTTTCAGAGACAAATTTCACAGCACCAAGGCCTGTGGAAAGATGTTACTCTTTTGTTGAATGCAAGTAGTAATGTGCTTCTAAAGTTGATTATATTTTTTCAGTCTATACCCACGTTTTTAAAGGATTAAAGATGTTAGCTTCTGAAATGAAGTTCAAAATGTTACACCAACTCCTGGAGCCAAAAGAGATTTCTATATCTCCTGGAAAACAGAGCATTTTCCAACAATAAGCCAGCCTACCCTTCCAGAATTCTACCCTTTCAGTGGTTTCTATCCCTTCTCTTTAATACCTCTGGGTATTAGGGAACCCAATATTCTGATCTTTGTGACCAGACTAGATCACTCATTCCAGATCCAGGGGGCTGTCAATCTGAAGTGCTCCCATATTGAAACTGGATTCTGAATCCATGATCCTTATTCAGCATTCCACTACTGTCTTGCTGCCTCCAGGACAGAAATTCCTCATCTCGCCCCCTTAATGCCTTGCCTCCCTTCCATTCTCCTTGTTCTTGCTCTAAATCCCCAAGGTTATTGCTCCGACCTCCACCTCCTAGGATTAGCTTCACTCTTTACCCCTCATTTTTGAGATTTAGAACACACAATGTTAAAGGTCTTCTGAGTGCCTGAGCTGTGCCACCCGTTAGGTGCTAGCCACTGCCTGGTTGCTGCCCACTGTCATTTCCTGAGTATTGCAGGATACATGTATCCTACCTCTGGTTACGATGGAAGGTTCCTGCATGTTGGCTTTTTCTTTTGGTTAATTCCCCTTTCTTATTGCCTGACTATCTTCTACAGTCTCCCAGTGGAAGGAGTAACCTCCCATGGTTTTTCATTAGGTTTCTTGATCTTTCTTTGGTTTGGAGTTTTGCTGGAAAAGGTATGTGGAAGCTAGGCAATCTTATTTTCCATTCAGGCACCCATCTTGACAGGAAAGCCTTGCTCTTTCAAATACAGAAAGCAAGCTTTCTCTTCCAACCTAACTTATCTCACCTCCTGCTTAATATAAAAAGAAATATTATCAGACAAAATCCTTTCAAAATAGGCAAACTTTCCATGCCATTTGGACCCATGATGGGCAAGGTATTACAGTGGAAGGAGTGCTATGTATGGAGTCAGAGGATCTAACTTCAAGAGCCAATTTCACAACTTCCTAGCCCTGTTGGCTTGGGCAAGTCAATTAAACTCTTTAGTTGCCATTTTTCATCTGCAAAATGGACATAGTAATTCAATATTTGTTTTACCTATTTCACAGGATTATTGCAAAGAAAGTACTTTATAAACCATATAAGCTTCATAACACAACATACAGAGAAGGTTTTGCAAATTTTAAAGCATTATACAAAAGACAATTATTATAATGCTATATGATGAAGAGCTTTAAAGCACACAAAAATATCATTTGAGGGCAGCTAAAGCCAATTTGCCAGATTATTCAACTGGTCCCTTTACTTAATACATCAAAGCTCTCAGAGTTGAAGATTTTTACATGAAATTCAATATATTTTTAAAAAATCCTTTGGAATGGTAGGTGTCAACATATTCTGAGCAACCCTGAGAAGTTTCCTCTGACATCGTAATTCTCCAAATCAATAAAATCTTTATTACTGCAATTATAATGTCACTTTTAACACCAAGATTATAGGATACCATAATGTTGCTGATCACATGCTGAGTCATACAAGGCAAAATAACATTACAAATAATATGAGTAAAGAGAAATAGGGATGTATGGCATACCCACGCATAGTCAATGTGCCTTCTATTACAATAGAACCTTTAAAATTATTTCAGCAATGCACTAAATTCCTATTATTGAATATCATATTCCAATGTCCTCTTTGCAGTTAGAGAAATATCTTTTATATTGATGAACAAGAGTAGTTCTGTACTTTGATGACTGTGCTATGATATAATACTGAGCAGAGCTCTAACTAGGGTGAAGGAACTGGCATTTTGACCCATTGTTCTGAAATTTAAGGGGTACCAATGCATTTCAATTCTTCCAGCCAGTAAAAATAACTGAGCTTGGTACTAGCTAGTAAGAATAATTAGTTTAAAACAGGAAGTTGCCAAATACAGCACTTTCTTTTTTTCTGCAGGAACTGCTTCCATAGTATTTGTTGCTAACTGTGGGGGTCTCTGTTTTCCTACTATGGAATGATAGTATCTCTGAGTCTTTCTCTCAATGTTGATTTGTAATTCAAAGGTCTATCCTCGGGTTACTTCTCCATGTTCAACTCGGAGAATGATGAGGACTGAACCTATAATTTGATTTATGATGTACAGAACTCTTGTATGATAAAACTCCTTTGCCAAAGCACAATCGCATCCTCTTTGCAATTGACAGTCTTAGAGAGTTGTCCAGGTCTAAGAGTACTAGGATACTTATCAAGGGTTGCATGGGCAGTTTATATCAGTGAAGGAAATTGAATCAAGGTCTCCCTGGCTCCTGCTTATCTGAATTTGTCTTTAAAAGATGATTTGAGAGGGCTTCAGGCTACTTGCCTCAGAGGGATATTTGGGAGCACTTAACCCTGATAGGAGAGTTTTTAGATATGAATTGCTATTAAAGTAGCATCAACAAAATATACATGTGCCTTATGTTGTTCTTCCCATGATAGTGATGGGTTTGTACTGAGTGATCACACTGCCTTCCTGCTTCAGCTCTCTTGTTGCAAACAGCAATTAGCAAACATGACATGACTATTTATGAATTAATTTGTAGACATAAAACAAAGTGAAGCTTTATATGAAGCAAACTGACCCACATGGAGGTGCAACGAACAGCTCTGGAACTGGATCAGAACTTTATAGGGTTTGGCCAAAAATAATTTTAATCAAAACTTTGATGCTATTAGCTTCATTCTCAAACCAACTGTACTGACTGCCCAATGTATACTAGGTAGGTGAAGTAGAACTGAACACGATTTTTTTAAAAGCTCAGTTTTTGAACAACATGACCTTCTGATACCTATTTTTTAATAATATAGTAATATCTAATAGATATAGAAGGGAAAGAGAGATAGGAAATTATTTAGTCCTTATGAAAAAGAGAAAAAATACCATAAAACATATTTCTAAATCTAGTAGGGGTATTCCCCTAGTTCTATAGTAATATCCTCTCTCCATAATCCAAGGTCTCAATCTCCTCACCTTCAGAGATAAGTTGGATTGGGCTTGAACTTGCTGATAAAAGGCATTTCATTTTTGTGAAAGCATATCAAAAGGTCTTTTATATTATATGATATTATATATCCTATATATTATCTCTTAAGGTTCAGATGTATCTATACATTTGCAGTGTTATCTGAGTTGTTTTGTATTTGATTTTTTTAATTTAAAATTTTAGTTTCCCCAGAAAAAATGAGAAATAGTATTTCTCTTAAGCCCTTTATAGACCTCAGAGAAAAGTTCCTTGGAAAGGTAGATGACAGGAAAAGGGAAAAAAAAAAAGCTTTTTTAGAGAAATGGTTTAAATGATAATTCTTGTCTAAATAAGATTATTGCTTTCCCTATGGGTAAATTAATTGATCCATAGGACACATGAAGAAAATGCCCTCTTTCAGTTGAAAGTAAAGCATTTTCTCTACCTCCTATTCAGTTTTATTTTTGATATAGATTTCAAAGGTACCTTAGAGAATCCCCATTGATTCACCTAGGAAAGTGCTCCAGTTGAAATAGGATGGAAGATTAACCCAGATTCCCATAAACATTACCTGAAATCTTAGAGCAGAGTGATATCTGACATCATGAGTGAATATGCCAATTTGGACCAGTGACGTTCTCTGGCTCCCCCCCCCCCTCTCTTTTTCTCGGTGTGTTTATGGTTCTCTTTCTTTCTTTTTCTTTCTTTCTCTCTCTCATCTCTTGCTCTCTCTAGCTCTCTCTATCTTCTCCTCCTTCTCCTCCTTCTTCTCCTTCTCCTTCTCCTCCTCCTCCTCCTCCTCCTCCTCCTCCTCCTCCTCCTCCTCCTCCTCCTCCTCCTCCTCCTCCTCCTCCTCCTCCTCCTCCTCCTCCTCCTCCTCCTCCTCCTCCTCCTCCTTCTTCTTCTTCTTCTCCTTCTCTCTCTCTCTCTCTCTCTCTCTCTCTCTCTCTCTCTCTCTCTCTCTCTCTCTCTCTCTCTCTCTCTCCCTCTCTCTCTCTCTCTCTCTCTTCTCTCTCTCTCTCTCTCTCTCTCTCTCTCTCTCTCTGTCTCTGGGTCACTCTCTGTGTATCTGTCACTCTGTTTCTCTCTCTGTCTTTCTCCTGTTCTGTCTCTGGGTCTCTTTCTGTCTCTCTGTTTCTGTCTCTATCTCTGTCTCCCCCCAAACAAGAAATAGTATGGATATAAATTAATGACAAATTAAATAAAACTTTCTGGCAAATTGGTTTCTAAGTGGTACAATATTTGTATTTTTTTTCTTCCGGGTGCTAATCTCTATTTTACAGATGAGGAAACTGAAGCAGACAAAAGTTAAGTGATTTGCCTAGGAAAATAGATTTAGCAAGTGTCTAAAACTCAAGTCTCCCTGATTCAAATCCACTACACTATCTACTTTGTCACCAATTAATAGAGTAGTTATAGAATGAAAAATCTAAAAAAGATAAAATTACTATCAAAACTAAATATAGGCCTATACTGATGATATGACTATCATTATTGTTCTTTAAAGTATTTTAACAACATAGGACTGAACTGTCTTCTCTTTCTTTAATTTTTCATATATATCCTGGTAAGTACAGAAAACTTGATTCACATCTAGAGTAAATTTAAATGCTCCAAATTTCAGAGAAACAAACAAATATAGAGAAAATGAATAATCATTTATCTAACAGGTACTATGTGTCTGATATTATACTAAGCATTTTTTAAATCATCTCATTTGGATCTTCACAATAACTCTGTAAAGTAGGTGAAACTGTTGGGGAAACTGAGGCAAACAATTAAGTGATTATTTGCCCAGGGCTACACAGCTAGCAAATATCTGAGACCAAATTTGAAGTCAGGTCTTTCTGACTTCAGGCTCAGTACTGCATCTACTTTGCCAAATCCAATTTAGTTGTATGATCTGGAATATTATCTAAAATTACTAATGCACAATTCTTATCACATAATGCACTTAATAAATGCGTATTGATTGATGCTTTAAACATGATATTTTTGTCCTTGTAATACTTAATAGTAATAATTTTATTTACCAGATATTTGCATGGGTAATTTTACAACATTGGCAATTGCCAAACCATTTGTTCCAATTTTTCCTCTCCTTCCCCCTCTCCCCCCAGATGGCAGGTCAACCAATACATATTAAATATGTTAGAGTATGTCCTTGTAATATTTTTCTAGAAGATTCATCTTTATGAGTTCAAATTTGGCTTCCTATACTTACTGTCTATGTGACCCTTGGCAGGTCAGTCTTTTCATCTGTAAAATGGTCTGGAAAAGGAAATGGCAAACCATTTCAGTACCTTTGCCCAAAACAAAACAAAACAAAACAAAACAAACACACACACAGACACACACACACACACACACACACACACACACGGGGTCATAGAGAGTTGGATACAACTGAAAAACAACTGAATATCTCATGATAAAAAAACTTGAAAACCAGTTCAGTCAGCAAGGTTTCTTATTTGGCCATGAATGTACTGGGAGAAATAGATAGTTGTAGTCTCTCAGAGCACAAGGATTTTGAAACCAATTTAAAAAAAAAAAAAAAAAAAAAAAAACTTGTTTGTATTAAATATCTTCTGTATTACCTCCTAAAATGTTTAGCAAGTCTTGGTCATTTTAAATCTAGATTGAGGTTTTTGTTTTGTTTTGTTTTTTAATTTGCTGAAGCAATTGGGGTTAAGTGACTTGCCCAGGGTCACACAGCTAGAAAGTGTTAAGTGTCTGAGATCACATTTGAACTCAGGTCCTCCTGAATTCAGGGCTGGTGCTCTATCTATTGCCCCATCTAGCTGCCCCAGATTGATTTTTTTTTTCCTTAGTCACATTTTTTCCCAAAATGTCTATTTTATTCACATTAAAAAGTGTATTGATCAAAATATCTAGCTTCTATTTGGATATTTAGCTCCTGTTTTCTCATCTACACTATTTGTCAATCCAATAATTTTAACATTCTACAATTAATTTTTAATTAATTAATTTAATTAAGTGCTTGAATCAACCAACAATTGCAATGAAAGTTTTTTTGCTCTCTATTTTCATTCCTTTTCACTGATTAAAATAAATGTAAAGCTTTTGTCTCAAAGGCTATTCTGCTAAGAGAAATGTGTTTTTAACTGAATCTTTAATACATATAGCTAAAAAACACTCTGTTTCTATCATTGTATCATTTTACTTCTTTGTAGTTGTTTGAAACCACAAAAAGCTAAGGTAATTTTAACCTTTTCTTTTATTTTGCTGAGTATTTTCAATGTTCCATGATGCAAATTCTAGTATCTTAACATCTTGTGCTCTTCTAGAGTTACTGTAACCACATTCATATCATTCAATTACATCAAATTTTAATTCTAAGGCATTAACAAGCTTTTTCTTTTCTGAATTGGCATGTTTCTATCTGAGGTATTCTTTCTTTTGTCCATTTTGTTATAGTCTCTTAAAAAATTAGCACAAGTTATTTGTAAAATAGTAGAAACACATGACATACCTATAATAAAAACCTTCAATTAGGTCTCATTTTGCCTATCATTAAATGTAAGCTTGTTTTGTTTTATGAATTATACTAAATTGAATTTCACATTATCCAACTCATAGTAATCACAATCTAGCAATATCTATTAGTCTTTTCTCCATCCTTACCTTTCTTAATTTGCTATCTGCAATTATCTCTAAGCAGAGGAATCAAAACTATATGTATCTAATTTCAGTCTCTCTCCAAACTTAAATCTTACATCACTAGCTGTCTAGTGGACATTCAATTGGATATTCCAGAGTTATCTCAAAATTAACATGTTATCATTCCTCCAAAACTCATTTTTTCCAAGCCTCCCTATTGCTATTGCAAATACCATCATTTTTCTAATCTCCTACAATCATAATATTGCTGTTATTCTTGACTTTTTACTCTTCATTACTCCAAATACCCAATCACTTGAAAAATTTTGACTTGGGGGAATTTACGCCTTGACCAAAAACTCTCTCAGTTGAGCTGAAATATCTTATTTTCAATGGAAGTATGTATATTGTCTGGGTACTACTCTCTGGTAAATTCTTATCTGAATCACTTCTCTGACTTCTGTTTGCTATCTGCTTGGATAAATAGTTTTATTCATCCTTCACTATTCCTAATGTTCTTTTGTGAAACTAGCATTTGGTAGGGAAGGGTGGGGGAGATTCCAGGAATATCATTTCATGCATCCCTGTGAGCCATTTTTAGTCAAGCTGTGTAGATATATATCACCTAAATGGGCAACCTTACATTAATATCATGGGGTTTTTCTGAGATGCTATAATTGTGAATGTTTATCATTTAAATCAGGATTTCTTAAACTTTTTTCCACTTGTGACCCCTTTTTGCCCAAGAAATTTTTATGCAACTCTAAACAGGTATATAAAATAGGCATTCAAATAAAAATTTACTAATCATATGTCATAAAGAAATTTATTTTAAAACAATTCTTTGATATATATATATGTATATGTATACATATACATATATATATGTATATATATATACACATAATTTTACCATCAAATAAAAATGAAAAAAAAATTGCATTCTAAAGAGATGGATATGCTTGTTTGTTTTTACATAAAAAAATAATCTTGGGAGAACATTTGATACCTTTTACTTTGTCAAATTTTTCATGACCTCCCCTACATATAGTTATGTAACCTCATAGTTTAAAAAGCTTTGCTTTAGATGGTCCCCAATTAATTTTTTTAAATCAGTGTTCCTTAATAGAAAAAATTAAAAACCTCACTATCTTTATCCTAGGTAACATAGTTTATTAAAATATATCTGTGAACATTCCTTTTAAATCAAGACTATGCTGTTGCTTTCTTTCTTCACTTGTTATTTTCACTCTCTTAAATTGCTTCCATGTCAGTCCACTGTTAATATTGGTGTTGCCACAGAATCACTGAATCTAAGAGACCTTGAAAAATCAGCTCCTCCCCAACTCCCTCAGGCAGGATCACACTTGAAGCATCTTTATTAGTTGACAGACATTCACTAGAGCCATTACTTGGCTTCCCAACAGACCAGTGTCTGTCGCTGTTTCTGCCTCCCAGAATTAAATTTAAGTTTAGTGTAGCCTCTCTGGCAATTGGAGGACAAATTTGTCTCTGGGAGATGGAAACTGATGAGAAAACTTTGCTAACCTCACCCTTGCCTTAGGGACCATATACCCAGACTTCTTAAAAACAACCTTTACCAAAGAACAAAGAGTGAGATCTATACACAAAGACCTGTTCTCTATTATTCTTCACTGTGATGGCGTCCTTTACAACATTCCTTCAGTGAAGAAACACACACAGGCTAAGGAAAAATGGGAATTTTTCCATGAAATGTCAAATCAGCATTGCTAAGTGGACAGTAGTCAGAGTCTTCTGTCACAAAAAGGTCAAATTTACCAAAGACCTCAGCTGTTCCTGGTCCTGCTGCAAGATGCATGTATCCTAAGGAGAAAAGAAGAGACTCGTTTCCAAAATTATCACACTTTTTCCCTGAGAGGCAAATTAGCATCACATCAATGAAGGTTTTCCAGAGGAGGAAAAAAAATTACAATTCTGTTTCTTAGCTAGTTAAGAGAGGAAAAAAAGGAGAATTGGAGAGAGGAAAAGGGAAAAACTCTATTAGTACTATTGAACTGACTCTAGATATAGTTTTCTTTCTTTTTTCTTTTTTTTATTATAGCTTTTTATTTACAAGATATATGCATGGGTAATTTTTCATCATTGACAATTGCAAAATCTTTTGTTCCAATTTTTCCTCTCCCCCAGATGGCAGGTAGACCAATACACATTAAATATGTTAAAGTATATGTTAAATACAATATATGTATACATATCCATATAGTTTTTTTGTTTGTTTTGGTTTGGTTTTGCTGCATAAGAAGAATCAGACTTTGAAATAGTGTATAATTAACCTGTGAAGGAAATAAAAAATGCAGGCAGACAAAAACAGAGGGATTGGAAATGCTATGTAGTGGTTCACACTCAATTCCCAGCGTTCTTTTGATGGGTGTAGCTGATCCTAATTGAACAAATGGAATTGATTGGGTTCATCTCATTGTTGAAGAGGGCCACGTCCATCAGAATTGATCATCATATAGTATTGTTATTGAAATATATAATGATCTCCTCGTCCTGCTCATTTCACTCAGCATCAGTTCATGTAAATTCACTCCAGGCCTTTCTGAAATCATCCTGTTGGTCATTTCTTACAGAACAATAATATTCCATAACATTCATAGACCACAATTTATTCAGCCATTCTCCAATTGATGGGCATCTACTCAGTATCCAGTTTCTAGCCTCTACAAAGAGGGCTGCCACAAACATTTTGGCACATACAGGTCCCTTTCCGCTCTTTAGTATTTCTTTGGGATATAAGCCCAGTAGTAACACTGCTGGGTCAAAGGGTAAGCACAGTTTGATAACTTTTTGAGCATAGCTCCAAATCGCTCTCCAGAATGGCTGGATGTATTTACAATTCCACCAACAATCCCTCAGTGTCCCAGGTTTCCCATATCCCCTCCAACATTCAGCATTATTTTTTCCTGTCATCCTAGCCAATCTGACAGGTATGTAGTGGTAGATACATTTTTCAAAGGAAAAAAAAATTGCTGTCTCTTGTCGTTGCAAGGGCAACTAGGATCCTAAAAATCATTACTGATGTATATCATGATAATAGTCATGGTACACATAAGAACTAAGGACTTTACATCTACTACTAGGTTCAAAGACCTTCTAAGACATGAAAAGTTGTCTCAATAAAACTATGAAACAACATTCATAAATACATGAGTAAGAAGCAATCAACTTCATTAATAAACTACCAGTTCAATGAGTCAAATACTGATACATAGTTCTATTAATGGAAGAAATGATTAATGGTGTCTAAGGTTCTTTCTAGCTCCAATGTTCTACGTTCAGCTTACATTGCAGGAGAGGCAAGGGAATACGCATTCATATAACACCTACTATATACCCGGCACTATGCTTTACAAATACTATTTTATTTGAAACAACAACCTTGCAAGCTAAATGCTGTTATTATTCCCATTTTACAGATGAGGAAATTGAAGTAAAGTTAAATGATGTGGCTCACTCAACTACATCTTGGCCATTTTTTAACTCAGGCCTTCTTGACTCCAGGCCCCTAGTACTGTTTAACTGTCAAAAGGGTAACACAGACTACTGGGTCTGTATGTATCCCAAGAAAATCATAGAAGGAAGAGGATCCACATGTGAAAAAATATTTGTAGCAGCTCTTTTTTGTGATGGCAAAGAATTGGAAAGTGATTAGATGCCCATCAATTAGGGAATGCCTGAATAAGTTATGGGATATGAAAGTAATGGAATACTATTGTTCTATAAAAATGATGAACAAGCTGATTTTAGAAAGCCCTGGAAAGATTTATGCAAACTGATGCTGAGAGAAGTAAGTAGATCCAGGAATATATTGTATATAATAATAGCAAGATTGTGCAATTATGTTTCAATTATGAAAGACTTGGTTCTTCTCAGTGGTTCAGTGATACAAGATAATCTCAATAAACTTTGGATAGAAAACTCTACATCCAGAGAAAGAACTATGGAGAATGAATGTAAACCAACACATGCTATGTTCTTTTTTTTCTTTTTCTTCTGTTTTTTTTCCTTTAGTTCTGATTTTTTTTTCTCCCAGTATAATTCTTAAAGAAATGTGTACTTAAAAAATTTAACGTACATATATAAACAGAAAAATAAAGAAAACAATAAAAGGGATAGCACAGAGATGCACAATGCGATAAACTTACATGAGCTCTGCTATTCCAACACTATGGACCTTGGATTACTAAAAGAAGATGCAAGACTCACTTAACATTGGGGGGAGGGGACTAAAATCATAGAATTGGTTGTCAGTAGAGAGGGTGATGTTAG